>NW_010131985.1:0-1223 GCF_000699245.1 Pterocles gutturalis | reverse complement strand
GCTGGGCACCCCTGGAGCTGCTGGCAGAGGGGTGGCAGGGGGGTCCCTCCATCCCTTGGGGGGGTTTTCTTCACCTTTGGGTGGGTTCCTTCATCCCTTGGGCCGGTCCCTCTGGGCAGGTTCCTTCGTCTCGTGGGTGGGTTCCTCCATCCCCAAGGTTCCTCCATCGCATGAGTGGGTTCCTCTATCCCTTGGACAGATTTCTCCATCACTTGCAGGGGGGTTTTCTCCACCCTTGGAGTGGGTCCCTCCATCCCTTGGGCAGGTTCCTCCATCCCTTAGGTAGGTTCTTTCATCCCTTGGGTGTGTCCCTCTGGGCGGGTCCCTTCCATCCCATGGGTGGGTCCCTCCATCCCCTGGGCGGGTCCCTCCACTCTTGAGCAGGTTCTTCCATCCCTTGAGCAGGTTCCTCTATCCCTTGGGTAGGTCCTTCCATCCGTTGAGTCGGTTTCTCCAACCTTGGCAGGTTCCTCCATCGCTTGCGGGGGGTTTCTCCATCCTCAGGTGGGTCTCTCCATCCCTTAGGCAGGTTCCTTTTACACAGGTCCGGTGTCAATATTTGGGTGATAATGACCAAACCAGGAAAAGCCACGTGCAGTTTGGTTTCCATCCCTCAATCCTGAGGAAAATCCTCTTCCATCGCTGGAAGGAGAAGGGGATGCCATCCTTCAGGGGGGTTCACTGTTTCTCTCAGTTTTAAGTCCAGCTCCTGGAGGCTGTGATTACAGAGGAGGGATTCGTGCTTAGAATTAAAAAAAAAAAAAAATCAAAACTTGGGAATTTCAGCCTGTGCAAGAGCTTGGAAACCAGGAAGGGAATTGGGAAGCGGAGGCGATGTGCCGGGAGGAAGGCTCGGGTGCTGCCGGGGTCCGGAGCTGGTGCAGGCGGTTCCGTCCCAGCTGGGAGCCCGGCCGGGACGTGGGGTGAGCCGGGGGGAGAGCTGCTCCATCGCTTGGAGGCTTGAAACAAAGGCAGGAAAAATGCACCAGGGAGCGGGCGATCAGGAACAATGTCGCCTTGGCAAGGGCTTGGGCTCCTCGCCGCCAGGTTCCTCGTCCCGTTTCTCTTTTGCTTCTTTAACGAGAAAGAATAGAAATCGCTGCGGAAGAGGGTTTTATTTTTGAACTCCTGGAAGGGCTTTTGCAGAGAAAGGGGGGTTGCTGCTGAAGTCATCGGTGATGTTGGGGCAGCTGCTGTTGCTCCACAAGGGGGACGGGGACATC
>NW_010131984.1:21459-32765 GCF_000699245.1 Pterocles gutturalis | reverse complement strand
ATAACGATTTGAGCATCCCAGGCGGTGGAGGGGGGGGAAAGGCCCCGGGAGAGCGATGCACAGCCAGTAGAGAGCACCGAAAGCGGAGCCAAGGCAAAAGAGAGCACTCTTCCGGGTGTTCTTACCTATATACTGGGCATGACGTGCATGATATGGAATAAAACATTGGTCAGTCTGGTTCTCAATCTTAACCTATGAGCAAATCCCAGCTAGTAAGTGGCTATGCCTCCTTGCTCGTCTGCTGACCTTGGGAGCAGAACAAAACATTATTCTCTTGTTGGCTCCTCTGAGTGTAAATCCAAAACACAGCCTCTTGCTAGCTACTTATGAAGAAGAAGGAAAAAAAAAAAAAACTAGCAGAGTTAACTTTAAGCAGTCTGTGCTTAAAGCACGACACCAGGATGAAATGTAGCTTGAGAAAAAGAGTGTAAACCAGGAACTAGGTTCTTCAATAACTGCACCTTTCTTGGTGCTTGCTGAGCATGCAAAAAGCAAGGTTCGGTTCAAAAGTCTCAAGAGAGGTATTTCACATCACAGCTTATTTCTGAAAAGCTTGGCCTATGTGTATTTATGTGTGTATATACATATGTGTATATTTCTTACATGCACACACAGAAGAACATATATTTATATCACATGGCGTTTATTTCACAACACCCATCAAACAGAATATTCTTCTGCCTCACCACCTATCTGAACTACCTCCTCTTTGGCATGTACTGTCCCTTGGGATTTTCTGGACTGAAGCTCAGTCCTGGTTTGTAGGCTCACTTCTTACACTTTCAAAGCTTTACTGATGACTTGTATCAGGTTTGTGACCTGTTCTTATCTCCTGAGCTGCTTACTCCTGGAAGAATGGGATTTTGTGTACTCTGCTTGAACAACCTCGGCCTGGTGAAGACAGTATACTTGAACTGAGAGATTTGGGATGTTGTGATAGTGAATGTGAGTTGTGGTTGTCTTTGGGTTAAAATGATCCTAACTGGTGGATATGTCTCTCTCCCTTTTTTTTTTTTTTTTTTTAAATTATTCCAGTAGTCAGGGAGCTTCAGGAAACACAGCCCCATGTTAGTTATTCATATATGGAAGCAAAGGTGGAGGGTTCTGTCCTCTTCTACCTGCCTGTTGGACTGTGGAGTGGCACCTTCTGAGTGGACTTTGGTTGCTTTTGCTCCAGAGAAAACCTGAGTGAAAGCAATCAATTTTTTTTGGTTTGGTCTTCAAACCCTGAGCTGACTCTGGTTTACTTGTTCTTTCCAATGCTTTAAGGACTCTTTAGACCTTCAAGCTTGTAATGCAGTTCTCATGAGCTTGGGGCTCTGTCATCTCATACGAGGAGTACTTTCATCCAAGTTCAGCAGAGCACTTGTCTACCTATCCTATGTTAAGGCTACAAATAGTTCCACGTCGGTCAAAGGGACCCTTGACAGGCAATAAACTACAGGTGCATTGTAGGATTAAAGCCTTTGTGTGATTTGGAGACAAGTGCTTCCTGCAGCTTGACTGTTTCCATAATACCTCCTTGTAGCAGGAAAAAATGTAGTTTCATCAGCTAACTTATTAGTAGTGTAATCAATACTTGTAGCAATATTTGAGAACCAGTACTGGATGGTTATTATTCCAGAAGATGTTTGCATATTTAATAGGTCATGAAAAGGAAAAGAAAAGAAACCCTCTGAGCTTGTCTTTTCTGGTCTTGTAGTGGTTGAAAGTCCTTCTGGCTGTTAGCTGTCTATTTTAATCTAACACACACACACTATAAAGGACCACCCATCCAAGCTTGAGCCACAGCCGTTCCATACAAGCTCTGTCAAAGGAGCAATTGCGGTAGCACATAGTGGCAAGGCAAACAATTACCCTTTCTTGTTTATATACCAGAAATGTGAGGTTTAAAGGACTAAAGAAATGACAAAGAGTCTTCTCCAACGTGACACCCACACATTGACACGAGGCTTCTGAGTCAAGTTGGGTTGGAAAGAGAAAGAATTCATTGCTTTTGAGCACAGAAGTGCTACAGGTAAGCCAAACTGCCAGCTCCAGATTTTTATTTAAGTATTTTTGAAGGAAGGAATGTGAATTGACAGGGAAAGTGAATGTGAAGGACAAGTATATATCAATAATTTTGGGCTGGTTTCCTTTTTCAGTAAGCTCTACATGGTGTAGAAATATATCCCATTGCTCTTTATTTCACTTTTCTTTTTGTTTAGAGAGTCCGGTGCTTTTAGATCTTTGAAGCAATTCTGAAGACTATGCCTTCAGTTTTAGGGCAGACTAAATATCTTAGTAAAACATGTAACATTGTGTACTCAGGAACCACCTGAAGCCAGTTGTCAAACTCTGCTTTTTAGTTATAGACCATATACCACACTGATCACAAAGATCATACTAAAGTTCTCAATTCTCCCTTCCCTTTCTGTTTAGAATATTAGAGGGCACTTGAATGAAGCACCCTTGACCATCTTCATTCGTGTTCCCATAAACTGAATAGTGATGATTTTAGCTGTAAAACAAGAGATTACAATCCATACATGATTAACGGTTATTTTGGTGGTCAGGTCACCAAAATACAAAAATATAATGAAGCATTTAGGAAACATATAGCTCCTTTTATAAAAGTGAAAAATGTGTGCAATATTATTGTCTTTTAGTTAGTGCAGAAGAACTAGCAGTGAACAACAGCTGTGGCAGTGTATTCAGTGGTAATAATGCTAGGTGAGACTCCGTTTTGTGTCTCAGCTAGAGTGAAATAATTTAAAACCATATTGAAAAGCAGGTTTTTCCTTGCCAGAAAAGCCGAGATTTTGTGTGGAAACAGTTTTTCTTTGGAAAATTTTGCTGTGACGAGAACTTTGATCCTACTTAATGAAAAAAATAAAAAAATCTCAGGAAAGCCTTGTAAGTTAGGAGTGTTAATTCCTTTTAATAGGCTGAGACTACTAACTTTTATGTTGAGCACTTCTTCACAGAAATTGTGCAGAGCCTCATTTTTTCTAAGCCTCCAGAGGCTGTGAAATGTCTTTGGAAAGCTGTGTAATGATTTAGATGAAAAGTCTGTTTTGTGTCATGCAGCAGGAAGCATGCTTATCAATGTGGCTGTTAAACTGCAAACTTTCTAGGGAGCGCTCCATGTACAAGTTGATGATCTTGATCCATAAAAGCGGGGTCTGAGACATGACTCATAAACCCGTCTGTGATTCTAATGTGCTCTTCAGTTTTGAGTAAACAAATTGTCCAATGAGTTAAATAGGACCTATTATGTTTTTATCTACATCCAATATATGGTGTTAATCCTGTGACAGGTAGTTACATTGCATGAGGTGGACAACAGGGCAGTTCTACAGTGGCTGGTTCCTGATAGGATAGGAACAGATCCTATTTACAAAGGCTGTGTTTATTAATATGAATAAATATCTTCCACTTTTTTACTTTAGTTTTCTGGGAAAATTGCCACAATGTTATAAAAAATAATTTCCCCCATGTGCATGTAGTGTGTTGATTAACAGGTTTAATGACTTTCAGTGTTTTTATAGCCTTCTAAACTCTTATCTGTCTTCCCGGCTTTTGTGGTTTTTCTAGTAATTTAGAAAATCCCAAAAGGAAGACAAAACAAGGGCTTTTGAGACACTGAAGTGAGACAGCTGATTAGTCCTTAGGAAGCTTCAAAGTAGATAAGCAGACTAGGTCAGATATGTAGTAAGGACTAAGATAAATCATTTAAAAGGATCATTCATTCAGGAGTACAAAGAGTTTGACTGGAAGATTTATGGAACTTTTAAAAAAGCATGCTCAGAAACATTTGGATTAACAAATAACACAGCTAAAACTTGCCTGGACGTCTTCAGTTTATAGGTTGCTCTTGAAAAATGCAGAGGTAACTGAACTATGAAGTTCCGAAAAAAGGTTTTTTATCTTCTGCCATCCTTTTCCTTTCTGCGTGTAGGATTTTATTTTCTTTTTGAATAACCCAACCAGTATTTTTGTTTTCAGATTAATGAGCTGCAAAGAATAAGAGATGACGATGGTTTTTTTCCACAGTTTGCACATGCTTTTCAGCAGTTTATCTGTGCTTGTCCACATCAATAATATAGTGAGTTTGTGGGTTTTTTACTCCTCAAACCACATCACCAGATGTTCACCCACTATGGTTAGGCTGCAACCACATTTTTCAAATGTTATTGCAGATGTTTTGCCTCCCCTTCCTGCCTTAATGGCAGTGAGTTCAGAAAGTGCCAAGCATGTTTCTCTGCAAATCCGGTTCTTCTGAGTGGATATACATATGAAGCAATAAAATGGGCAATGTCTTATCTTAGGAGTCACCTTTCGAAAGCACATTAGCAGGATTTTGCTGAAGGACTTCCCTTTAAATTTAAGGAGCAACGAGCAGGAACCCCATCTGCTGACATAGATACTCTACATAATAGAAGAATTTTGCAATACTTTAAAAAAATAAAGTTTTGAATAGAAACTAGATAATTTAATATTTAAAAGGCATTTTAATTTGCTAAATTTGTTTCCTTCCCTTCTATTTCCCCATCAGATCCTAATAGTCTAGGCTGATGAATTTTTTTTACGACAAACCGATCTCCTTACTCCTTCTGCTCCCCACAAAGGTCCTAAAGACAGCAGACCAGAAATGACCCAACTATCTGAAAATGGAAGGAAAACATGTGTTCCACCAATGACCTTTATTTGCTGTCTATCAAGATGAATTGTGTATTTTTTTTCTTTGATAAACACTATGTGAGTCATTGAATCTATTGAAGACAGAATTGTGTTTTGTGCAAAGATACCTGCGATGGACAAGATTTAACATATGTGTTTTCTAAGGGAGTAATGACCTACACTGAGAACGGTGTCCCTGAAAGGACAGCACTCCCACCGCTTCATAACTCACTGCACTTCCTTCAATGATGTTAGGTCTGTCCTGTGTTTATTTGGAAAAGATGGTATCTTTGAGAAAGGTGTTAGCTGTGCTTAATCGCCACCTTTATGCTTTTTGAGGAGGATTGCTCGGCACATAACTTTAGACCAGGCGAATTACACTTGTGTTAACTGCCGCAGCATCAGCGCTGAATGGGCAACACTTGCCTGACAGTCTGTACATATACTCATGTGAACATCTGCATCTGAGCTGGTCACTCTGCACTCCTTTTAGCATCAGTGGAGGAAACCAAGTGCTTAATGGCTGTGGTGACTCCCTAAAGTTGATGTCTACACGAGAGTACTTTTTTCATTTGCTCTAAAAGTAGTCAAGCATGACTAGAACTTTAGGTGTCTAAGTTATGGGGAGATAAATCCCATTCTGCATGTCACTGTTACCCTGAATAATTATGCTGGGAGTACTGGAGTGTTTCCACAGACTACAGTTCACTGAAATACTTTTGCAGTTTGATATCAGAGTGTTGCTGTCACTCCACTATGAGAAAACATTTTCACAGCTATGGTTACAGCAAAAATGTAGTTATATCCATGATGTTCTTCCCTGTGTGAGTCAGGTCACTGGATACTGTGTGTAACCTGAGTGAGACCTGACTCTAGGCATAGGTGAAGCAGGCAGTTACCAGCAGCCATGCTGCCTGCATCAGTGAACCAGTTTGTGCACCCTGCTTTGTGCAAGCCAGAGAGAAGCGCAGGGGAGCGGGCATAGTTCATCAGATGGGGCAATGCAGGCCCTCCAACCCCTTCTCCCCAGGGTTTCCTTGTGCCTTCCTTCCCACCCTGTCACTCCTGTCCCCTACGCTACTCCTGAAGCCAAGCTCTTGCCTCATCACTGGGGTGACAAAACTTAGCTCTTCTGACAGCAAGTGCCTGAGTAAGTTCTGTGAGAAATGAAAAACCTTTTAAACTCTTTTCTTCCTGGCACTATTTCTTAATATTTATCTGTTTCCCAGTATGTATGTACTAACTTGCAAAGCTTGGGATGTTGGACATTTCTCTGGTAAATTTAGGGCAGCCTTTTTGTTGCTGTTCCTTTAAGGGATGATGTTGCTCTGATTCACTTTGTAAAGGACATAGTTGAACGATAACATACGTAATTGTTTTCAGATAACTATTCGGACATATTTCAAAGGCTTCCAAATGCTCTTCCGTACCTTTTCAGCAGACAGGAATTGTAGCATGTTAGAAAACAGACCAAAAAAGCTTCCTCCTTTGCTCTGCAAACGAATCTGTGCTTCCGTAAGATGGCAGGCCTCCTCCTGCTGATAAAAGTGGGGCCATTCAAGTCTGGAAAGGAGGGAATGGCACTCGATTTACAGCACCATTTCTCTATCCAAGCTTGGGTTTTGGTTGGTTTTTTTTTTTATTATTTTTTTTTTTTAAAGTTGAAGGAACTCGTAGCCTTAAAGAAGTCCAGGGACTCTTTTTCTACAGTGTTCTTGTCATGTGTTTTTTCTGACAGCTAAACTAGAGTGATGTTACCAGTTTTTAATTATTTCTTATACTTTGTCCCCCTCATTTTATTTCCTTGCCAGTGTTGAGGCAGATTTGTTGGAGTACTCCTTGCCGTCTTGCAAACATGCCAGATGTAGTCTAGGCATCACTGCTAGAGAGGTGCTGTCATGAATGATCGCGCGCTGGACTTTTTGTAGCAGTCTAGGATGAATTAATCTCAATCAGTTGGTGGGTTGCAATATATTTATACACTGTATCCACCCTTCCCAGTATGCCTGTGAATAACTTTGGGGTGAGAAGAAGGAAGATAGCTCTATTTACAGAAGAAATTGTTCATTGTGTTCTTTCTCAATTTCCCAGACCAGAAACAGCAGGCAAATTCAATGTGCATACCATTCCCACCCTCCTTTCTTTCTTTCTTACCTCTGTGGTAGCTTGGCTTCTCTTTTATGTTCTTTCTTCAGCTCGTACTTTCATTCACAAGTGGTCAGAGATATTTTATAGCTCACTAGAGGGAGGGAATCAATTGTGCAGTGTGTTGGTAAGAGGGAGGGGGAGAAAAGGACAAAGAAGAAAGAGGTATTGAAATCTCACCTGTACAAGAAGCTCCAGCTTTCTGAGCTGCTATGTAGTGGAGACATAAGGAGAAACAGATTGTTGTTGCTTTTTGCCATCTGCTCAGTATGTCACAGATAGCTTTTATCAGCAGGAAGCTATTATCACCAGTTAAAAAGCACACTCATTTAAAATACTCCCTCTCAAAAAAAGTGTAACAACAGAAAGATCATTTTCAGCATTTAAATATGTTTGCATATTTTTCTCCTTCTGGGCTGAATTTTTGTGCTTACAGAAGAGGCTTTGTCCTATGTCACGCTCTGGGATGTCTGTTCATGCTTGTGTGGGATGGTGGGACCTTCCCAGCAGAGCCCAGCCAGCCCACCCAGCCTGGACAGGGCTTCTGCTGCTCTGTGCCAAAGCTGCTCATCTTGAGAAGTGTCTGCACTGGCCTCTACAGTTGCCACTATACAATTCTGTAGGACTATGTTTTCATAGCACTCCACCAGTATCTAATTTATGATGTGAGCTGTGCTGAGATCACCGTGCAGGCACATTTGTGATCCAACCTGTTCTGGAGCTGAAGTTACCAAAAGTGAAAGGCCAAGATTTATGGAACTGAAATGTGTGTGAATTTGTTACCTGTTCCCTGTTCTTATCACAGCAGCTGCAGCTGTAACACCAGCCACAATGCATCTCTCCACAGGTACTTCTGTGTAATTTTTCGTGAAATCTCTTAACTCCCACCTGTCACAGCAAAGTCTGGCTTCATTTTGGGGATCCCAAGGCACTTAACTACATGCTTTCAGCAAGGGTGTGTATTCCTTCACTGGGACACTAAAATGCAGTTGAATATAACGCTTCCTCCTGCTGCTCTACAATTTATGTCCCTAGAGCACTACCCAGCAGCCTGGGTCCAACAGAACCTCCTTACACCAGGCACCAACTCCATTTCAGATGAAACTCTGCATGTGTCAAAAAGTTTTCAGTTTAAGTTGAGCATCTTATTTTCATCACTGCCCATAATATTTCAGACGCACTGCCCCACTCTGGATATTTAACTGAATCCTCGAGTAAACCTTCTCCTAGAACTTTCTTCTTGCTTTCCACATATGTACACTAAACTGAGTATATGTGTACTTTAGCCTATGTCCCTTTTAGCAGGTAAGTTCTCCAAAGCAGCTACTGTTTCTTTTCCAATATTGTAAGTGATCACTCTATCCCGTTTGGATACATGCTTTTGAATGAAAATGATATTAACTATAGAGAAAAAGAAGGAAAACCTGGTATTTACTGAACTTTTGACAGGACGCTCCAGAGATTAATTAGTCTCAATTCCATTTACTTTCTTTTGCAGGATGGGACCTCAGACAAAAAAAAAAAAATAAAAATGTCTGAGTAAGAAGCTTCCTTCTGTTTATGCAAAGGGTGATTGTGACTGTGATGGATATGCAAGTGATTTCGGGGCAACTGATTTGGACAACCAGGACTTGAATTTCACAGGGCAGATTTAGTTTGTAGTTTTATAATCTTCAATCACAAAGTAGGTGGCTGATATAAATACCATCTTGTTACTTTTCTGCTCATTTCAGCAGATGTGATTAATTTGTAATATATGACTACTGTAGTGGGAATGACACCGAAAAAGAAGTTCTTGTCACAAAGCAAAATTTTGACCCTGCTTTGGCTAAATGACATTCCAAGGTCTTTTCCAGCTTGAATCATTCTATGACTCTATGTATTTGTTTCATTTTGAAAGTTGCAGTGGAAATAGCAAATGCCATATTTGGCTTTTCAGCTAAGCCAAGCATTTCTTGGTTGTACCACTGTTTGATATTTCTGGAGAACCTCTCACCTTGGCTGACCAGTCTTTGTAGTTTATTCTGATGTTTTCCTCGAGTGTGATACCTACACATGAGCTGTATTTTTCTTCCTTGTTTGCAGTTGCAAGTCCTGCAAGGCAGATGATAGAAATAATAATTAAAATAGCACTCTATAGTACTGTGTCAGTACTGTCTTTGCCCAGCTCTGTTCTCCCCTTGCACATACCCCTGCTACTTTCCATCACCTGCTGACACAAGCTGCAAGGATGCTACCGTTGGTTAGGGCCCTGTGAGAGAGTTTCTCCACACAATCTCTAAGAAAAAGCTGTTTTGCCTAGGTGGCACAATGTTTTTGTTTAGTTCTTGGGACTGTGTTTTCATATGCTGTTAACAATCAGATTATATATTATCCTACTGGTTTTACAGACCATCACAGCCACACATGTTTAACTATTATTTTGAGGGTATTTGAGGCAAAGGATTTTTTTTTTTTTTTTTTTGCTACATTACAGGCTGTTTTTTTTCCTTATTTTTGCCTGTTTGTTTCCATTGGCAGTTCCTTTTTTAAGCTACACTGTCTCTCAGTAGATGCTAGAGCTGGTCACACGATGCAAAACAAGCTGAAATATATGAGCATTCCCTCCTCCTGTGAATGAACAGTAATGTTGAGAGCACACCTCTATTCCACTCCACGCTCTTCTCAAATCATAGAATCATAAAGTCATTTAGGCTGGAAGAGAACCTTAAGACCATCAAGTCCAGCAAATGCTAAGCTTTCTCCTGAGTCTCTGGGCTGGTTTACAGCTTTGCCAGCAACCACGGTCGCAGTACCACTAAGCAGCTGGAGCAGCATTCTGTGGCTCAGAGCTCAGGTCATGTTAGGACAGGTCTTTCAGGTCAATTGTGACAAATGTTGGCTCTCTTTCTGCTAGCATAATGAACAAGTTTTTTCAATGAACTATTTATAAACCAAACTAGATTTTGTCTTCACATGGGACAGTAAAATATTAATCCTGCCTCTGTGCTATCATAGTTGAATGCGGCTGTCAAAATCTTTAGGGCAGAGCTGAGGACAGAGCTGATGTGGAGCCCACCTGTGCGACAGGGAGTCCCCCTGCCCCATGCTGGCCAGGCCCCAGCAAGGGCTTTCCAAACTCTCACTGGTGCATCTTACATGTGTTTATGTTCCTTTTTCTGGTTGTGTCCTTCTGAGGATGGGCATTGTTTTATTGAGCAGCTTGTCCTGATCTAGCTTTAGTAAAATTGCAGTTAATCTAATGTCTTCTCTCCAGTTTGCCTGGTTCTGACATGCTGTCACATCTTCATATTCCTAGTGTTAAAACACATGGAGAGCTGATGTTTATGGCAGCATCCTTGTCTTTGGGTACTTTATATGAGTGGTGCCAGGTGTCCCTTGCAGCTTCCATCCTGCCCTGCCTTTATGTCTCTGCCATGCTACATCTGACTCTCTGTTTTACACACATTCTTTAAAGGAGGTAAAGTAGTCCATTAGCTTTTTTTTTTTTTTTTTTTTGGCAAAAACCTGACAGGGCTGCTATTCATCCTAAATCCTGGAACTCTTTCAAGAATGGTAAGTGTTGGTTTTGGGCCTGAGAAGAGTTTTGTTCTTTTTAGAGGGATTTCTCAGTTTTGGAGAATGAAGATAATAAAGTGGAAAGAGGAATTACTACCCACATTACATTAACACATGTAGAGTCCACACAAGCATCCCATCTGCTCAACCAGGTGTCAATATTAGCACCATCATCTCTATCCAGATAAATCTCTGGTGGTTTCTCAGCATGTCTGGCAATCCTTGCTGTGCTGCCACTGTTTTCAGGTTTTAGCAATGCCATTCTGCAGAGCAGATTTCAGACTGTGAAAAGGGAGGACTTGCTCTCAGGTATGTGCCATAACCAATTTCTGGCTTCTGTTGTTGGTCTGACTGAGCTTTTGACTAGAAAATTTCAGGGAAGATATTTTAAAAATGCGTACATAAGAGGCTTGTGAAGACGGTGACTACAGAGAGCTAAAGGAAAGAAAGAGAGGTATGGGTCAGAGGAAAATAAGTTGAAGAAGAAATAGTAGAGAAGATCTGCTAAGGATTATGGAGAGGATTAAAATTAATTTTCAAATGGTACCATGACAAAAACCTTCCAGGTATCAGAGTTTGACTTAAATGGGCTGGTATATGCTTGAGGGAGCAGCAAAGACAGCAAGATCTTGCCAGATCTTAAAACTCATGGGAACAGGTGTCCAAGTATGAGCCCTAATAACATGAAGCACTGTTCACCTGTACTGTCCAGTGAGTGCAGACACCTGGGTGGCCTTTGCCTCGTGTTGGGGTGTCAGAGAGCAGTGGTCCTCTGTCCTGGGTTAAGCACAGGCTGCCTTCAGCATGCTGCTCTGAAGGGTCCTTCTGGGTCTATTTTGGCCTTTCTGTTTTGACAGGTTTTGTGGGTGTACTGCAGTAGTGATATCCTGTGCCATATATCCAGCTCAATGCTGTGACTAGGACCAGGCTTGTAGGAAAGC
>NW_010131984.1:13266-21428 GCF_000699245.1 Pterocles gutturalis | reverse complement strand
AGGCAGAGTTTTCAGCAGCAACATTTTTTTGACCATCTGTGTCTCCTTCATAGTTTTCATCTTCTTGTCAGTAGGTCTTCCTCTGTTTAAACACTAGGATTTCCTGAACTTCATCCTCCTTCTCCCTGCATAGGTAGGAAGGGAGAGTTTTATGTTTAATGTAAAAGCTGAGAAAACATATCTGAATTAAGAAAAAAACATAATCAAGAATTATGGTTTGTGTGTGCAGGGGGAAGAAGAGACTGTTATTATAATTCTTGTGTTCTGATAATCATGGAAAAAAGCAGACAAAGATAGTTCTAGTACAAGTTGTTGTGCTAAGGTCTATAGCTACTCAACTGAAGCTCTAAAAATCCCTCAGTGAATTTAATTGGACCAGAATTTTATACAGTGGAAGAGATTGTCCAAGCATTCAGCCTTATGACTGTGATGGATACAGGTCAGGAGGTCTGTGCATGTTGATGTAATGGATCGGTTGCAAGGAGTTGCCCAGTGTTCCTCACCTTGGAACGTGCGATTCTTCTGTCCTGAGCAGTACATGTGTGACTCTTTGCAACAGAAACCCAAGGAGTACCAAACCTGCAAAGGTCCAGAAATAAAAGCAATGTGGCCTAGAAGACTGTCCCAAAATACCCTTAACTCCACCTCCTGCTATCTCACTGACTGTGGGTGAGTAGCAACTCCAGATGGTAACCCACAGCACATGGTCACTACTACCAATTTAGAGTAATATTACTGCCCATATTCACTTAATTACTTGCTTGTTTTGTTTAAAGTTTTCTTGGATTTTTCTTCAAGATCATTCAAGTATTTGTGGTCATCTGTCTTTGCATTTGAGTTTTTTGCTATGGAGAAGGACTCCACCTGAATTTTATTTATGGTGTGATTAAAAATGGCTACTGAATTGTATTGGTCATTTAATATTGATGATGAGCACCATCAAGGTTTTGTTCATCCAAAATTTGTATAGCAAAGCTTGACCTTCAAAATCCCATGGACATATGTTTTAAGAGCTCATATGAGTATGTGCTATGGCAGTGCCAGCCTCAACATCCCAATCTTTGGGTGCTTCAGTAAAGCCCAAAGACTGTGGTCAGCTTCTTGGCAGCTCTGTGCCTTGGGCCAGATGGTGAGTGTGAAGGCTCATGCTGCTGGTCCAGGAAACTGCAGTGCTGTGGCAGATGAATGCAGTCCCTCTTCATAAGCCCTGCCAACCAGACAGTTCAGACTACAGTCTGTGGAGCTGCTTTCTGTATAAATTAAGCTGTGACCCCATTTTCAGCTTCTTTTGCAATCCCTTATGCCCTTCTTTGCAGCACCTCAGAGGTTAGTTGCTTTCCATGTACTTAGACTTTTTTGCACCTATCCCTAATTGTATTTTGCTCTCAGGAGTCTTCCTGACTTCAATAACTATAAAAACACCAGGCAGCTGCTTGACCAAGCAGGCACTTGCTTGCATTAATCTGTGTATAGATATCCCTCATTAGGCAGTGATTAATGATCTTACACATACGTAGGACCTGAATTTGCAAAGACGCTCCTTTTTGTTCTGATATTGCTCCTTTGCAACTCCTGGATGAAAGGTACTGAAGAAGACCTCGATACCAGTGAGAGGCAGCACCTTGTGATTCCTTCAGGAGAGATTTGAAGACAATGTTAATTTTTCAAATTAATTTTTACATCAGCTTTTGACTTCCCTCACTTACTATGCTAAAATTTTCCTTTGAATATGAGATTACTAGCAAGCTTGTATTTCCTGGACATGACTTCTTGGTGGTATCTCTCCCTACAGATCACAGTCCAAGGCTTCAATGGCTCTTCTCTTAACATGACACAGAATTAGTGTGATGGGAGTGTTGAGTAATCCAGAGAGTTCAGGATCAAAATCTGGAAAATCAGCATCATGGAGCATTCCTGACAGTATGTCTCACCTCCAGGCACTGACTGTGGCATGTTCATCCTGTTTCTTTAGTCCCTGTGAAATGTTTGACACTTTTTCCCCTGCCCAGGCATTGTAGATGAAACATCTCTTTTGTACCTTTTTTTTTTTTTTTGTCTGGACAGTGTCACGAGTACAAGAAGAATACAGGGAGGTGCCCAAACCCTTTGCAGATAAACAGAATTCCTTGCTAACAACTGTCCACTTCTGGATGTAAATGGCAAATGGCACAGAAACTTCCCAAAAAAGACTCTGGCCCTGGTGCTACCAGCACCCATGGGACTACAATATGGACAGGTATATGCCAACTTCCCCTCGAAGCGTCTTAACATTTCTGCACAGAAAACATGGACTGTCCCATTTTCCTTTAGTGATTTATGGGTGGTTATAACTGTGACACATATTTCAACAATAATTTCTCATTCTTATTAATTCAATTAACTTGTAATATATCAGTGATACCTCCGACCTCTACGAGGTATTTTTTTTCCTGTCAAGCACTAGATTGTTCTATTTTTGTAAAGGAGTAAAGAATTTACAGCATCTTACTTGGTTTCCATGAGTTTGAGTGTTTCAATAGGTAAAAAAGAAGCCAGTCCAAGATCAAAAGAGAAGCTTAGACTGGGTGTTATGAACTCATCCTTAGAGGTCAGCAGTGCTCCTACAAGCCATCTCCATGTGGGTTGGGGCTGCAGTGCTCCCTTGTCACGGCTGGAGGCACTGGCTGAGCTGTGCATCTTCTGAGGCTGTGTGTCCCCAAAAGGCCAGGGGAGCTGGGCCTGGCAGCAGCTGAGGGCTTTTGCTACAAGAGCCCATTTCAAAGGGAAGGTATTAGAGCTGGAGGAGTGAAAGAGAGACTTGTTTAAATGCCGTACACCTTCAAAGTACACTAAGCAGTTAAACAGCCATGCTTAAGTTCTACCTGCACTTTTCAATAAAAGATTGAACAGGATGATAGCATCAGCTGCCGTATCATGGTGTGTGAGCTACGTCTGGGTCTCTGAGAGATTTTCTAGAAGAAAACAGTCATCAATACGTAATGTGACATCTCAGGCCTTCGCAGAGACTTCTAGGGAGGAAGTTGCTGCCCTTCTCCCTCAGCTGTTTTCTTTGAGGTGTTTCCATTCCCTTTTGGTTTTAAGCTGACTAGAAGCCTTGGAAGGAGTCTGTTGAAACCTCACTGAAATGTAGTGATGTGGTCTGAGAGACTGATAGGCTATTTCCCAAAATGAGGTGGCTCTTGCAGTCCCAGAAACTTTCCCCTCCCTATAGGAACAATTTGTGAAAATCCATGCACACCTGAAATAGGAGCAGAAGAAGAAAAGCAGGAGTATAGCCCGGTCTCCTACAAAAGCAGGAACATAACCCAGACAAGTATTAGTAAGGCGGCCCTGAAAACAAGCTAGGAAAAGGGGTTTTTAGGCTCAGCACTGCCAGAAGGAAAGTTGGAGCCATAAGCAGCCGGTTGTTTGATGCTTGCTGCCTCAGAAGGTTATCGAGACTCCCTACATTTTCCATATAGAACTAGGATTGTGTGAGTGAAATGCCTTAAGTCCATCAGTTTTTCCTGCTAAACCAGCAATGTCTCCCATGTAATGATGTCCAATGGGCTAAAAATAACAGTGTGCAGTGGGGTGTAGGGTGTAGCAGGGAGGTTTCAGATTGAGCCCTGCAAAACTGGCAAAACACTTGCCTGCTCTCTTTAGAATAATCATAAGTAAATCATTAAGTCAGGCGCTCCTGGTCACCTCCCCCAGTTTGCAGCACAGCAGCTTTCTCTGAGCTGCCCGTGCTGTGCCCAGTGTGGAGCACGCCTGGGGTCTGACCCTGCCGCTGCCACCACCTTTCTGGTGGTGCCTTCAGGTGGTGTTAGTCCATTTCATGGTCTCAGCACTAGGACCAAGGCACCCCGTGGCTGTGGCAGATGTTTCTTGTTGCATTGCAGGACAGTACCATCAAGCGTTTGGTTTGTTTTTAATCCCGTGTGGGTTGACTGGTATGAGAGCAGAGTGTTGTCAGCACCAGGGCGGTTCTGCCTCAAGGGCAGGAGTGTCACCTGGGAAGATTCATGGTTCTGCTGCATGGAGGCAACATACATGGGCTGAGGTTGCTTACCCTCCTCGGTGTTAATCCTGTCTGTCCTAGCTCTTGACAGATTGATAGGCAGGAGGGGGTTGAGGAGGGTTCAGTTTTTAATCTCTGCAGAATTCCCTGTCTGAAAGTTACCATCTGAGAATCATGCAAAAGTGCGCACCTGCCCTCAAGGAGCTGCATAGTCTCGTCAGACAAAAAAAAAAAGAGAGGATCTTGGTCAAATTTGGAGTCTACTGATTTTCCTGGTGACTCTACAATATTTAATGTAGCAATCCTTAGTGTATGTGGGCCTCATGTCATATCTTGCTTTAACTTGCAGCCCTAAGAATTTCCATTTGATAATGGAAACCAAATGTGAAAGCAGCTTTTTTACATCCCTATAATCTAAAAATGAGCTCTGTACATATAACACAGTCTTCAAATTTTGCTGAAAATACATTGCTTCTGGCTTGACTTTTCTTTTGCCAAAGCTTTGGTTCTGAGACATTTGTTCAGCCAAAACTCTAATCTAACCCCATTAAAAATTTGTTTTAATATTGGAAACATTGAGCAAACCTAAAGGAAAATGACACTACAGTGCTGTGTTTTGTTAGGAGACGAATTCTTTTTTGATAGTTTAATTTTCACATCAGAATTATGCATGAAATTCTCTGTAAGAAAATAGACTTTTTATTTAAATAGAAAAAGATTATTCAGGGTAAAATTCTGCTGTGCTGTCCTTTGCAAGTCTGAAATTCATGGCATTGCTGTAGAATTGCTTCCCTTGTGTGACTGTTCCTCAGGTGTATGAGTACCCAGTTCATACTTTATGCATTTCTAGGCAATATTTCCTAAAAGTTACCTATAAATATTATTAATAAAAACATTTCTGGGTTTAAATAGGAATTAAAAAAAAAGACAGTTCACCTTAGGATTCCATGTAAAAGCTGTATGTGTTACTTATCAGATACTGCATGCAGTTACCTATGCATGTATGATCTTTCAAATCGCAGTTTGCTCTCAGGCCTAAACACCTGTGTTCTCTTAAAAAAACAACATTTCAAATGAGTCTTTGCAACAAAGCCCTTGTTCTCTTGTAGTTTATGGGTCACTTTCAGATTCATTTTTGAAGCTGAAGGATCTTCCAGTTGAGCCTTGCTTTGGGAGATCCAGGGATGTTTAGTGACTAATAGCATATACAGACAATTGCAGTGTGTTGTAGAATAGAAAGGTAATTGGGGGTATAGTTGCTTCTGCAAGTATATAAATGGACACACTGCTGGAAATGCAGTGTGTAGGGGTGATTGTTTTTCTGGGTGAGTAAGGTGATTAGTATTGTAAAGTCTAGCTAGCATGCCCTGCAAAAGCTCTGAGAAACTTATAGTCGCTTGGTGTTTTTTTTTTTCAGTCTGATGATCCATCTTTTTTATTATAGTCTCTCATAAATATTACCTTGTGCACTTCAGTTATATTTGCTGATACTGTGTTTTGGCTTCTATAGTAGTAATCATTTTAGGTTCATGGGGGCTTATTATGAATATTGAGTTACAACAAAATATTTTCTCTGAGTTAAAACAACTTTTAAAAGTCCAATAAAAAGCATGTGCCTCTCTAGTCCCAAATAAAATTAACTTAGAAGTGCCTGTAATTTAGGCAGCAGTCTGTCCTTATGACCTTTCAGCCTGAATTTGTGAAATGTGACACAAACAACACAAGACGTAGGCACAAATGTAGGGAGGGAGAGTGCAAGTTCAGAAGTGTGGGAACGGGGGAGAAGTTCTGGAGGACTGAGAGGTGTTTTAATTGAAGAACAAATGCTAAATGTTTTTAGTAGAGATAGCCACATGAATAAAAATACAAGCTTAGGTGAAAGAGGTGACAAAATTAAGACGCAGGGAGCAGGTAGGGTGTACAGCCTGTGGTAGAGAAGCGCAGTAGGCACACAGGCAGATTTCCCATCTCATTCATGTGCAAGAGCATGAGGGGTGAGTGTGGAGGGTGTGTGATGTGCAGGATGCATGGGGAGACAATGTTGGTCAGGAAGATATGACATCAGTAGTGCAGACCTGAACCCTGGCCAGAGTTGCAGGTTGGGCTGAGCAAGGTTTGTTGCTGCACCGGTACAGTCCTGTGAGTTTCAGGGATCTGGGGGACAGGTAGAATTAGCTCAAGTCTGCTGCTCTGTCCCCTGTAGATCTCATCACCATAATGGGCTGGTAGGGCACCAATCCTCTATGAGAGAGGCATTTCGGCTGTCACTTAAAAAAATAAAATTGTCTTTAAATACAGTTAGTGAAAGACAATAGGGAAAAGTGAGAGGACAGGAGATGCAGCAGGATACCATACAGAGAGTGGGAAGGGGGTGAATGAATAGAAAAATTATTGTTGGTAACTGATGCTGAAGAGCAGATCCTACTGTGGACGAAACTGTGAGGCAAGCATTGCCCTATTGGGTGCACCTGTATTATTATTGGTGCGTAGTCCAAAGATGGGGGAGAGGGCAAAAATAGGATTGGTCACACTCAGTGAATGTTTGGGAAACTGACTGGTTTTGAACTGGGCTGGAACAAAGCTGAGAGTTCAGAGCTAGAGGAGAAAGGCCGCTCTCTGGGATTTCATAAGCTCTCTATTGTGCGTTTTCAGGCTGTCCAGCTTTCCTGCCTGCAGGCTTGCAACAGCCTCTACCTGCATCTTTCTCCACTGGCTTCTTAGTGACACAAAAAGATGAGATCTTCTCTGCACGAAACCAAGAATTAGTAAGTTTGTTACGTGTGATGGAAAGTGTTTCCTGGTCACCTTTGTATTTCCCTCTCCTCTGCTGCTCTGTGTGCAGACCAACAAACTAAACTGCTGATCTGCTCTCTGTTCCTCTTGTAGGGAAAGGGCCAGAGTTAAGGACAGATGCCAGTAGAACAAGAGAAAAATATCAAAATCTTAGAAGGAGAGATGAGGGACGACACCAAGTGCAGCTAACGGGGTGTTAGATGCAGAAGGAAACAAGTGTCTCAGTACCACCTGTGTTCCTGTTGTTCCTGAGTTTTTCAGTGCATTGGCCTCAGAGGGTGAGCGTTTAGCCAGAAATACGGACTGTAAGGCAGGGGAAAAGGAAAATAAAAAAGCAAACAGAATACTGTGCAATTCAGATGAAGTCTCCAGAGGGCCAAATTCTACAGGTTTTCTTGTTTCCCAGATTTCCTGGTTTAACTTGAAATGAGAAAAGCCACTGCAGGGAGGAAGAGGGCCATGGTAATTATGGAAATGTGTCACTAAAGAGGAAAGTTGATGTGTGCTTAAAGGAATAGTGACTAATAAGAGGAAGCTGCTTTTCAAGGACCTTAAAACTGATGTGTTTGATTAAAATTGCTGTGGCAGTCCTAAACCTGTACTGTTTATGCAGGGAAATGGAAATGCTTATGAAATATAATATCACATATACCTGCCATGTTTCATTGCTGCATGTAAGACAACTGCATTACAGCTATTGAGAAAATCGCAGCTTTTGCATTTTTTTTGACTGTGTATTTTAAATTCACGATCTTTAACACATTATTTTTCCCAAGCTGTGAATATTAATGTCTGGATCTTAATGGTGCTTTTCAAAAAACCTGAAAATCTAATATATTTTCATGTATATTTATCTTTTTTCAACCATATTTGCTTGTTTCCTTCATTTCTTTGTTTGCATTCTTATCCATCTGGCTCCTCTTTTTCTATCTTGGACTGTGACTTATACCCAGGGCAGTGAAAATGTTATGGAAAGGACATTTACATTTCAAAACATGCATTCCCTACAGTGGCTGTCACGGCATGTAGGCTAAACACAAGACAGATTTCAGGCATCAGTTAACATCCTCTGATCTCTATCTGAGAAATGGGAGTACTAATGTTTATCGTCCCAAGGAGGCTGTGAAAATTACCTGGTATCTGCAAATACGAAGGTTGAATCCCTGCACAAAATCTCAAGGGAGTTGTCTGGTGTCTGGGTGGGCCCTGCATGTCTGTATGTCCCAACCTATTGGAAATGTTTCCTGCACAGTTTTTTTTTTTTTTCCTGTGTCAGTCACTATATACCTTTTTTAGAATTAACATGTGTTTTCTAAGAACCTAGACATTTAATAACAGTTTTTCCCCTTTTCCTCTCATGGTTATT
>NW_010131984.1:9393-13244 GCF_000699245.1 Pterocles gutturalis | reverse complement strand
TCATCTTGAAACCATGTGGCTGTCACTGTGGACTTAAGGTGTGTTTGTCTTTATGGAAGCAGAAAACCAGGGAGCCAGTACAATAACATTTGAATCCAGTATTGAGAGTGATTGCTTGTTTCCTTTCAAAAATGGTTTTTCAATAGAGATGAAAAACATCTGGATTTTGATGACTGCTATTTTATATAATGAAAAAGATGATAAGAAGACAAAGAAAAGGAAAAGACAATAGCAAAGTTTCACTGAAGTCCGAAAAGATCACAGAATCACAGAATCACAGAATCACAGAATGTTAGAGATTGGAAGGGACCTCGAAAGCTCACCTAGTCCAATCCCTCTGCCGGAGCAGGAACACCTAGATCAGATCACACAGTATGATTCTTCATTCAAATGCTTGATGTTTTCCATGGGCTATTTCAAGGGTGGGAAAATCAACTTCCCATTACCAACTCAATTTCCTCTGGAATAAGCTAGCTGTGGCAACAGGTATCTTTACCTTCCAGTTGTGAATTACCTAAAGCAACTTAATTTAACCTCAGCTGGTTATTAGTCTAACATTAAAATAATCCTCTACTTCCACACTCTAAGCCCATAGCTAGAAGCTAGTGCTCTTCTTTACTGTCTATGTTAGAAAACAAAAATGTCCAGATCTTGTAAAGCTGCTGCTGCTGCATAAACATCCTCCTCTCTCCCACTTAGTGTCAGCACCAGTAGAAGCAGAAGCAGAGTGAGGGTGGCAGTTTTGATGTCATTGCCAGCACAGGGTGGTGGAGAGCCACCAGCTGAGACTGGTCCGACAAGCTGCCTCATCTGTTGCACACAGGGGTAGACCTGACCTCCCTTGAGAAGGGAAACCCTTTCCTTGGGCAGATTTCACTCACCTGGGCTTTGGTGGCCTTCAATGCTTACCACCACATGCAGCATTTTAGGTTGGTATTTCAGTGTTCATAAAAGCTGTTCGTCATTGTAAAGAAAGAAAATCATATTTTTTTTTTTTAGCATGGGTATGCTTACATCACAAATGCTGTTTTCCAACCCCCCCTACTTCACCAAAGGAGAGGTGGGATAGGACCTGAAGAAAGGAAGTAAACAGGGGTTGTTTTCATAGGGGAAGACAGACTATGAGAGAGGGAGCAGTATGGATACAGGAAATAATGAGCAAAGCAGAGGGCAATGGGCAGAGTTTGTGGCTGAACAGCAGATTGGGCATGGGAGCAATAAAAGGATTGTTGGCTGGGTTATGCTGCAGGGACAGGAGTCCTGAAATGTGCTGGTGTGCACCACCATCCAACAGAGAATGGTTGCCAGAAACCCTGGACCTGGCCTCTGAGAAGGTGAGTACATGAATTTGTTTCTCATATGCTCAGATAGTTGTGCACGTGGGATTTTCTTGTGTTCCAGTATCCTAGACGTCAAGCTCATGGAGGCACCAGAGCACAGAAGCTGCTCCCACACAGCCTGTGAGCAGCCCTCTTCCTCTGCTTCACTGCTGCCCTACCCTTTGAAGCTGGGTGGGAAGCAAGTGACAGCAATAACCTGCTCTTTGATGCTCTTTGATCTCCCACTCCAGCTGAAATTCATCCTGGCTGGGGAGGCCCATGTCAAGCTCTCTGCTCCACAGCTATTCTTAACACAGTCTTGGCCAGGCTCTAGCCTGGTATTGAAGGGCTCTGCACTGCAGCTGAAGCTAGAAGCTCAGGGTTTTAACCTTTTGATGAAACAACAGGCTTCACAGATGACACCATAAATTAAGTCTTACTTTCCCTTCTGGTCTGGAAGAAACCCATGATTTTAATCACTCAGTTCATCTCTTGGGTCACTTCACTAGACTTCAGGAGGATTCATAATTAATGTCTCAGAGCAGGCTTTTTTTTTCAGTTCGTATTTTTGCTTTGAACTTAACATTTTTTCCCTATTCCAGACAGCATCATTTACATAATGAACAAATGGCATATTAATCTTTTGATGTGGACCCATGTTGTTTATCAAGTTTCCCAGATTCTTAAACCTGTATGTCTTGTCATGTTTTTAAAGATATTGATCTTCAGCAGAGAAAAAAATTATGCTTTCCCTGTTGTGTCCTGTTGTCCCCATGGAATCCTGTTACCCACCTATCATAAAATCCTGGTAGGGTTAATTCATTATGATTTCCTTATGAGGTAAACTTATAAATCGTAGCATGTCTAACTGATATTTCATGGTAGGTTTGCAGATTCCTGTCCCCAGTTATGGTTTGATTACTAACTGATAATTAATTGTACAATAGTTTTTGTGTAAAAAGCACTGCCTTTTCGGAAGTGAAAGAAAAGTTTAATGTACATAGTGAGAAATACTATAGAAACGTTTGCATTGAAATAGGACAAAATTTTGTCTGCAGCCACAGTTTCTGAGATTTGTTTTTGGTTACTATTTTTCACAGCATTTTGTATGAATAATCTCTTTTTCTGTGATGGACTGACTCCATATTGTCCTCAGAAAATGTTATTTTCCTCTCTTTTTGGATGAATGTGCCTGTGCATCAGTGAATTGAATAACATGTGCCTGTTTCAAGGAAAGAGATGCATGCTGCAGCTGCCTATTGTGGCAGTAGCCACCTGCCTGTTGTGCCTTGAGTAGGTGAGCCCATCCTCCACATGAGCAGGAGCAAGCACCTTTTGGTGACTAAGGCAAATTCTCAGTTTTCTGGAAGCCTAGATCTGTAGTTGTGTTTCGGCATGAATACTTGCTATGTAGTTACTCACCGGCCCACACTCAGGTGTCCCAAGGCAGTGCCTTCTTGTGTTGTGTTTGCCTTCAGGAAAGGAGGGTTTTGTCCTGCCCCAGAGCTCTTCGGCAAATATCTTCTGCAGGCAGCTCTTCTTTGCTACACATTTCAGGAAAACAGGCACTGCTGACTACACATGGCTGTCAGGGAGAAGAAAAGAAGGGGACATAACGTAACACTCTTAGCAGCTTGCCAACGGGTAACTGAGGAGGAACCCAAGGGTTGTTATTGTCGCCAAAGGTGGTGACTGATCCAGTCAGATGGTCCTCTGACAACGGTGCATACTGCTGTATTTCTTCAGAATAAAGGCTTATCTGCCAGATACTTTCCACTGGCTCAGCTTCTTTCTGTCCTCAGGCACGTAGTGATCACCTTGTGTCATGAGGAACACAGGCTGCTGAGGTCACTCATCTCTTGTCACTCTCTGAATTTTATTAACTCTGCAAATGTTATTAACAATATTCACATAAGTTTCTACTTTTTAAATATTGTATCTATTTGTTTATTTATTTATCTATTTATTTATTCGTCTCCATCAAGTGGTTTAAAATGAATCTTCTAGGTCTATTGGTCTTATGAATTCTTAATCTTAGTTTGTTTTCATGGGTGTTTAAGCTTTGGTCTTTAGTTCCAGTAAGTGCATTACTAAGGACAATGAATAGGGAAGAGCTCAATGAGTTCCTCTGTAGTATATACTACTCTTATGTTAACTTTTCTCTCCTTGTATTGCCTACTGTTTCTTATTCTTGCCTCCTCGCACCCATGCACACAATTGGGCTAGCTGTTGAGACAAGTGTGTGGGAGTAGCAGGTTATGTAGTGGTCTGTGTACGTGTTCAAAGGACAAATACTTCTGTTTCCCACAGAAAAGACAGTTTTGACAGACTTCCTTTAGCTGTTTTTCTGAATCTCTAGTTCATTTCACAAAACGGATCCTACAGTTTGAGCCAAGGTAATGCAATAACTCTAGCACAGGTGAAAACAGTCCTATCATAGTATTTTTAGTGCTGGTTTATCTCCGTTATTCATTAAACACCCTCCCCCCCCCTCCCTTTTACTCTTTCAAGCAATGCATTACCATAAAGCAA
>NW_010131984.1:3459-9378 GCF_000699245.1 Pterocles gutturalis | reverse complement strand
AAATGTGGAGTAATTACTTCTGCTGCATAAACAGGATGAGTTACAGGCAGAAATGTCATTGCTGCCACTGTACAAAGCACACTGGTCTTGGTGGTCAGTGTGCTCTGCTCAACCATAGACCAACTGATAAAACAAGGACTGGTGGGTGTCAGCATGGAGTTGTATATGGGTTGGTGGAGGGACATAATGCGTACTCAATGAATAGGATTAATTCTAGTATTTAAAAGACATAGAGCTGCTGCAAAGATGAAAAAAAAATATTTTCCCTTCAAGCATTTAACATTTCTAAATATCCCTGAAGCAGTTAGGTTTTTTTTATTTTTATTTTTTTTACTACTTTCTGGAGTGTTTCAGGATGCTCAAAATGCTCTTGAACTGTTCTAGACAAGGCAGCACTAACTTGGTACTAGGTGCTGCTTTCTTGCCTTACAGCAGAAATGACTTTAGGATTGAGAAAGAAGAGTTTGATAGCTGCTTTGTGCAAAGGAAGGTGAAAGGGGTTTGGGTTTTTTTGTGAATACTTCAGAGGCTTATCGTGGTTGAGTCTCCTAATCTGTATTTGCATCCATCAAAGAGCTGTGATGTGCCTGAGCAGTCCCATCAGACATACGTAAGGATTCTCACATGCTCAAGTCAGCTGAACTACACCGAAATAACTGAACACAATAAACCAGTTAGGATGCATACCTGTCCTGTGATGTCTGGAGGTTACTTGTTAAGTTCTTTGGATCTCTAAATGGCTGCAGGACTTTTCCTGATGCCCTCCTTGAATCTTGTAACATATTGAGTAAAATGGCTCTCATCTTAATTTTTTAATATTATGATGAATGTTAAAAATTTTGTTTTGAAATGTTTAATTTTTGTCTTTTGAAAATCCCAGGAGAAGACAATGTATTTATTTGCACAGTGCTTTTTCATTACTGTTGTAGCAGAATCCTGTGTTTACTGAAATAGAAGCAAATGTTTGTCACAACGCTAACTTTTTTTTTCTTTTTTACTTGGCAATCTATTAAAGGCTTATATTTACAATTAACTGACATCACATAAATTTTGTGCCATCCAGAGGATTCTGACTAAAATATCTTCACTGCCATAGTACTCTTCTATCATTTTTGTCAAATCCTAATATCCAAAACCAGTTTCCATAGACAAGAGTTTCTATCTCTGAAAAAGTCAGAGCTCCAGAATGAGAGTTAATGTTTTTTCCTGAAGATCTGCATGAGTTTGGGAGGGGAGAATCTTCACTGTCTCGTAACTATTGTTTCACTGGAGGGTGTTTCCTAGCAGCTGGAAGAAAAATGTAAGCTGTAAAGTCACATATCCGGTCCCTTATATCTGAATTCTCTAACCCTGCCGGGTCCTGAAAATTCATGTGTTTCATTTGCTCTTCTGTAACAACCCTCATTTGTTCAATCTGTGTTTAGCTTCAGTAATAGAGCTTTTGTCAGTCTGAGTGCTAAAATTTATAATCCTTTAAGGTTTTGCTTACTTTGAAATATTCTGTGTTCTTGGGTTTTGTTCATCTGGTTGCTCAGGCTGGTTTTTTAATGTCAGTCTTCCTTCTGCTCAAAGGATACCTGTGGCATTTGTGGAGGCCTGAGCAAAAGCAAGGACAGAGGAGGTACTCAGAAGATTCTCTCCCTCTCCTTCTCAGGCACCCCTTCCTTCCAGCAGAACGAGGGGTGCAAGATGGGGTTGCCTTGCATGGGAAGCCTGCAGGGACCAGCCTCTGTGTGGCTTTTCTGTGTTACTGTGTCTCAACCTTGCCTTGCCCAGAGGCATCCCAGACTTCCCTTAAGAGCTGACAGGAGTTGCAGAAGATGTGGAAGGTAAGACTGGTTCAAAAATAGCAGGTTTCATGGGAATACAGTAATTACTGGCACCTTGTCATTAAATCTTACCATTGAAAATCTTCCTGTTGAAGTCACTTCTGTCAGAGTAACTTCTTCCACAGTAGGTATGGTGACACGATACAGGAACACATTCTTTTTTTCAGACAAAACCCATCCATTTTTCACAGATGCTTGGACTCAGCCCTCTCTCTCCTCCTTGCCTCTCTCTTACTGACAGTAGGTCCAATGTGTCAATCCACTGTGGTCTTGTGCTGAATCTGGAGTAAGTCAGCTGAATGCCTGGGCTCAGGAAATTAGTGCTGAGAGCTGCCCACTCTGTTTGTGTGTACAACGAGTAAAGGAAAATGGTCCTGGGACAAGTTTAGTTCAAGGAGGGTGGAGAGCTGTTACCTGTCATTCATTCCTCACTTGGGTCAAGTCTTTGACATGGTGTCCCCAGCTTCAGAACCAAGGTTGTTTCAGAGTTACCTTGTGGTCTTGCATCCTGGCTCTCTGCCAGTTTTTCCTTGCTATTAAAATGAGCCAATAATCTTCTCTTATCAACCCTCAGAGGGCATTTAAAGGATTAAGCAAGTATTATCTGTTCAGGGTTGGAGATTGCATACACACAGGTGTGCAGGCAGCTGGTAGCACTGGATCTATTGCATAAACTAAGAAAAGGAAGAAAAGAAGTATTTATTATCTAGGTGAAAGCACACACTTGCAGAAACAGAGAGACCTCAGGAAAGATAAGGAAGTTCAACACCACATGGCCATCCGATACTGGCAAGGCAATGAAGTGTGCAGCCAGACAGTCTTTGGGACAGCATGTGTCAGTGCAGCCTGCTGCAGGCACTGGAGCCATCGAGGTAGCTCTACATGAAACCTTCAACATGGTGCTGGGCTATCTACAGACCCAGAATGCACTGGGGAATTAGAGAGGGAGTGGTAACCAAAGCAAGCCCGAGGGCCTGGTTTTGGACCGTGGGCTTGGAAAGGCTTCCAGCCTAGGAGGAAGGGGCTGCCCTTCTCTCCTGGGCATTAGGGTCCCTTTCAGGAGCAGGCAGGGTTGCTGACTGTAGAATGGGATGCCCACTCACCTGCTTCCCAGACATCTGAGGGATGCTTTGAAACTATACATGTGAACTGTTACAGCATGCTTTAGGCTTCTCACAGGTGTGTGCTGAGCCCTCAGTGCCCTTCTTGCCACTGAAAATTAGACAGGATAAGGCATAAATTAACTCCCTGACCCCTTATTAGAGTTAGTTTTGGTATCTTCGAAATACTTAGTATTCGCCTGCCAGCAGAGAGGCTAGGGTTAAGCTCTCATCTCACTCACAGAAGCTTTATGTGTAGTGCCCTGAGGCATCTGAACACCTGTGTCTGAGTCAAAATCTGACCTTGTGTGAACAGCATGACTGCAGCATGGCAGGTTGTTGTATGTTGTGTAGACAGACTTGACTTCACATGGGAGTAAAAATGGTAATTAAGGAGGAAATATTTGTTAAAACAACCTTCCCCATTTTGATGATGAGGCCAGGAGGTTGTGCAGTCACCACTGGCACTGTGACAAGGACTACGTCTCTGCGTCTCTGTCTTGCACTCAAGAGACCCCAAAGCTGGTTGCTCAAGGCATAGCCACCATCTCTGGGGTTGGCAGGTGCTTTACCTTGGCAATTCAACATACCAATTACTTGCTGACTTCCTTCACAGAGCTTACGTGATAGAGAGGACTTTGTCCCAACCTTCTACGTCAAAAGGGAATTAAATATCAATGCAAACACAGGTTGCATAGTTGAGCCCTTAAGCCTACAACAAACTGTACAGTTTAATCTGCTGCTGCTGTAGACAAGCTATCCTTGTTAAATAGTTTAAATTTAGCTGGTAGAGCCCTTGAGAGATTATTTTTGGGACACATCCTGTTTACTGATCTCCGCTAATCATGTTATCTATCAATTCTGCTGTTTAAGAGCACATGCCTAGACCTTGTACTGTGTTGCTAATTTGTTTCTCTGCTATGTGAAGCAGAGACCCAAGGAAATGAGAAAATTACTCTGACCATTCCTATCAATTGTCTTTATTAGTGCTTTGAGCAGTAGATCAGGTCTGCATGGTCAGGTTGAATCCTGGCTGACCTTTTCTTCACTCTGAGTTTACAAACATGAGGAGGAAGTTTTCTTACTGCTGATATGCAGTTTGCTGGATGCACTTGCAAATGTCAGCAGTCTGAGTTCCCTCACTGCCGCTGCTCAGAAATGGCACATGCGGTGCTTAAACTATGGTGGTCGGGAGCACAACTCTTCCTGTGCTCTTCATCCCCAGCTGTAGCCCCCTTATCTGAAAGGGCTTCTTGCTGGAGTAGACCAGGTTTGGGTCTTTTCTTTTAGCTTTCTGCCCCAGCAGGGAGCCAAGGCAACCAAAAGGTGAAGGATTTCCCTGGAAAGCAGCTGAGGACATCATACACATATTCCTGGGTGCAACATGCCTTCAGGCACCGCTGGGGTGCCCACTGTTTCTGCTCAGAATTTGGGTGCTATAAACTGTCGCCTGATAGAAAGCGTGTTATTCTTCAACCCTGCTGGTCTGGGAGACAGCACTACATGCCAGGGCAGTGCAAGCAAGGTCAGTGAGAGCTCAGAGACTGGTTAATAATGAGCAGTTAGCTATGAACGGACAACTTGTCAGAGGATAGAAATGTAAGTGCTGTGGTCATGCTGCTGCTGCTTCATATTGTGTGAGATGGCTTGTTCTGGGATGGTCCTTAGAAAAGTCACCATGCAAGAGCAGTGTTACATACTCGCATGCTGTTTGGGAAATTTAACACCATACACTGTCCCTACTTAAACTACACAGTTAAACATAAGTTTGAATTCCCAGTTAGACTATCCCAGTCCTACCGAAAAAATATCTCTGGTTTACTACAGAAAACAACACCTTGGAGAATAGTAGTACTGCAGTAAAACACTACCTCAAAAAGTCCTTTATCATTGACAACACAATGACAGCAAAAATGTATGGAGGGAAGGGAAGAAAAGGACAGAGTATATGAGCAGAAAATGCTCACATGGCTTTTTAAGCAGCTCTTTGCTGAGCTGTCTTGAGGGCTATATGTAGCCTCTTGTGAAAGGTTGTTCTAAGAGTGCTTCACACAAAACTAAGAGGTGGCATTAAGCAAATGAGTCTGCACAAATCAGAAAAATTATAATCCTCACCTCCTACTGGCTGGTGTATTTTTGTGCCAAAACTTTATCTCTTTGACTTCCAGATCTTTAATTTCTGTGCTATGCCTTAAAAGCACAGGAGCAGGCTGTCCCCATCTGCAGAAAGACAAAGTGGCAGAGAAGATGACCAGCCTGGCTAAACAGAGAGCTTTTCCTGGGACTCAGGGAAAAAAGGAGAGTCTACAATCTCTGGAAGAAGGGTCAGGCAACCCAAAAAGAGGACAGGGATCCTGTCAGGTCATGCAGAGTTAAAAATAGGAAGGTAAAAGCCCAACAGGAGCTCAATTTGGATGCAGTGGTAAGAGATAATAAAAGATGTTTTTGCAAACACATTAACAACAAAAGGAGAGCTTTGGAGAATCTCCATCCCTTGCTGGATGCAGGAGGGAACATTATCACCAAGGACTAGGAAAAGGCTGAGGTGCTTAATGCCTTCTTTGCCTTGCTCTTCAACAGTCAGACTAGTTATCCTCAGGGCATTCAACTCCCTGAACTGGCAGGCAGGGACAAAGAGCAGAATAACCTTCCCACAATTCAGGAGGAAGCAGTTAATGACCTGCTATGCCACCTGGACACACACAGGTCTATGGGGCCAGATGGAGGTGAGAAGAAAAAAAAAAAAAGCCACTCTCCATCATTTATCAACAGTCCTGGCTAAAAGGGGAGGTCCCAGAAGACTGGAAACTTGACAGTGTGACACCCATCTACAAGAAGAGCCGTAAGGAGGACCTGGGGGATCACAGGCCTGTCAGCCTGACCTCGGTACCAGGGAAGATTGTAGAACAGCTCATCCTGAGTGTGCTCACACAGCATGTACAGGACACCCAGGGGATCAAGCCCAGCCAGCATGGGTTCATGAGAAGAAG
>NW_010131984.1:0-2992 GCF_000699245.1 Pterocles gutturalis | reverse complement strand
GCTCAGGGCAGAGTGGCTGGAAAGCTGCCCAGCAGAGAGGGACCTGGGGGTGCACAAAACTGAGTGAGCAAGGAAGAAGATTGTAGATGAGTTTGTACCCAGCTGTTTGGCTGGCCAGCATCCAGTTCAATACAACAACTGCAGCCAGCACTCACAAAAGAGCAATAAAAGACAATTAGGACCTCACGCAGCTGGCAAACACAAACCGGCTCCAAAGTAGCTTTCCCCTTTGAAAGCAACTAGTTGCCACTTAGTGCTGCCAGAGCACTGCCAGTGCTCAGCTCAGGTGCCAGGCTTGAGGGTGAAGAGATGCCTGATCAGTGCAATGGCTGAACTTCTCATGGGTATGTAAGTTAAAAGACAGACAATTGAGCTAGGCTACTTGAAACTTACCATTATGTGCAAGCAAGATGAACTGAGTTTAAGTAGGTCATAGGTTTCTAAATGAAGGTAGATGAAATCTGTCTCAAATGAATCATTGCCTCTCTTCACAAGAAAAAGAGAGGTCACAAGGATTAGGCTACTACATATTGTATTAATGTATTAGTTTTTATTAGAAATCTTCAGAATTTTCCTTTTTTTTTTGAACAAAACCATCTTTTTCTTCAAACAGAAAATATTTGCTTCTATTGCTGAGAGTTACATTTGATGCTTTCATTTTTAACGGAAATGTTTATGTTTTCAAGAAAATTATTTTTTTTTCTCTTATGAGAGCTTGTGTTTTGTGTTGGAAGTTTTAAGGAAAGGCTTTGGCAAAAGTTTCTGTTGTTCACTGTTGAGGTCATGTGCTGGTCTGAAGTGGTTGTTTCTCTCTGACATGCCAAAGCTGAGGACATCTGTTAACAGGACAGATGTGTTATGTCACTTAGAAGCCTCCTTGGGAGCTCTGCAGTGCTGGGAACCCACAGCAGCTCTTCCCCTCCTGCCTGCCTGTTGGCTTGGGGCTGAGAAATGATGTGCTGAAAGGACTCCATCTGAGCATGTGCACTCCTCCTCCATCCTTAAATGCAGTACTTTAATGAAGTAGTCTTCAAGTGGCAGTTTTCAACCAACTGTTGTTTTGTAGATGACATTAAATAAGGAAAAATTAAAAACAAAGTAAAACAAAACAAGCCCCCACAAAAATTTCCCAGAAAACTTGATGACAGCTCTCCTTATTCTGTGAACTATTGTGACTGCCTAGGTGGCCCAAGACGTCATGAGAGAAGAAAGAGGCAATGGCTTTTACTTGAATGTGCCACTTTTGAGGAATGCAGGAAAAACAATGAGCCATTCCATCTCTGGCCAGAGCATCACCTGAAAAACTTTTCCTGTCAAAACCTGGCTTAAATGGACCCACTCAGTCTGACTCACAGGAGTGATTTCTCAGTAGAAGGTGGGGATTTGGGTTTTTTTCCATTAACCTCATTGGAACTCATTGCTGTATCATCTCCATCTGCTGTACCATTCAAGAGCACACTAATTCTAAATTAGAAGGTGTGGTAAAGGACTGTGAGTGATTGACTTCAGCTTCCAGTTGAGACAGCCTTGACTTTTGGCATGAACAGAAGTGCTAACTTTCCCTCTAATCGCAAACTGTACCTCAAATTTAAAAGATGCAGACTGATAGGTGATTTCAGCAAAACCATCTCTTAAAAGAAATATTATCTTGATTCTTTCTGTAACTTTTTTCCTTTTAATTATGGTGAGACTGGAATACGTTATCTTTCAGTTTCTACATTTAAACTTCCCTCTAGGAGCTTCTGTAGCACCTCTCCTGCTGTAATACTTCTCCTGCTGCAGCAGCCTTTGTAACATCACGTCAGTGGATGACTGTCACTTCAACAAGACCTAGACCCTGCAAACTTGACAGTAGTCTGTTTGCCAGAGTGGAAAATCTGGGAGATTCTTCTAGCATTATCTTTTTGCTTTCTGTTTTTAAACTTAGTTAATCAGAATTGCTTTTTGTATCCTCATGATACTGCAGAACAAGAGCTGGCTGGGTGGTACAACCTGTGCCTGTTTAGGCATCCGTCTGTATATCCTTGCCTCCCACTGATTTGTTGCTTCTTGTCTTTTCTCCAAGCCCACCAGGACCTTAAATAGGACAATGTCTCTGTTGGTGCCATAACTGTGGCAAAGAAAACAGCAGCAGCAGAAACAAAAAGCTACAGTAGAGCCAGTGGACCTGTGTATGACTTGATTTGATTACTGATTTAATGTGACTTTGTGGCTTTCATCCTGGCATGCTCTGTTGGTGCCTGTAGCTGTTTTATTTGTTTTGAACTTGTTCCTTTGTGTAGCTCCTGACTGCAACTGCTGTGGAAGTGACCACAGGCTCCTCCCTCATAGGCTCATTAGTGTTAAATAGTGCTTGCAGGAACCCAAAACACATACAACCAACTATAAAGTGCCAAGCTCCTGCTCTTTTTTTTTTTTTTTTTTTTTTTTTAAACCCAGTTAATGATTTTTTTAAGCCTAACTATGTTTAAACATAGAAGTGTCTTGGCTTCCTCCTTGTCAATCAAAGGTGCCCTGATTTGGCCATCTTAATCATTATTAAGGAAAATAAATGTAATTTGACTTTATTAAAATACAGCCTCCTAGCATTGCTGTCACTAAGGCCGTACATGCAAGTGGGAGAGGTACAGCTCCATCAACACAGGCATAGTTTGCCATTTCCCAGGTTTGAGGCCATGGAGTCACTGACCAATGTCACCAGATTCCTTGTAATGAGTGGAAGATGTTTCTGGCCCTGTAGTACTAAGAGTGACAGTGGCACAGACCTCTGGAGGGGTTGCGGTCATTCTCTTCCCTGCCTGGAGCTTTGCCAGACTAATGTGATCAAATGTTGATGTGCTAAGGCAAAGCTTTGCTCCCTTGAATGGAGGCCACTGGTGGCTGAGGGTCGTTTCAAGCTCCTTTCCTCTTCTGCCTTTGCAGAAGGCTCTTCATACTCTTTGGCATTGCTCATCCTTTGGTTTCACCATGTCCTGGGTCCAGCTGGGATAGG
>NW_010131983.1:54957-59641 GCF_000699245.1 Pterocles gutturalis | reverse complement strand
TTGCCCTTCTTGAAGACTGGAGTGATATAAACCTAATAAAGAATAAAAATGGTGACATTCAGACTTTATATGATTTCCACATATCAACGTGCCATAGGCACTTAGGTGTCATTTGCTCAATGGAATGACAAATTCATTTAATATCTCCTTTAGCCTATGGAAATATGTTTCCTTCCTTGCATCCTAGAAGAACTATTAATCTAGAGCATCCTTCCCTGCCTAGCACCAAATGCAACCACGTCCAAATTAACATCTCTGCAGAGTGGATTTTACTGATAGAAGAAGTAAATCCAATACATTTTGTTCACTTGAATAGATCCTGGATTAACTCTATGATTTGAATATCCCAAATAAATTACTCCTTAATCTGTTTGTTTTCTGAAATCTGCAAATGAATTCACAAAACAGAATTTAAAAAATAATGAATTTTGACGCATCCTTTAATGAAAGCTTGACAGAAACAGGTATGTTTAGAAATGTTCAAACTGACGTTGAACCTTTAAAACTGATTTATAATACCTGATCTCTGGTATTCCAGTCACAGACACAACACTGAGTAAAGGTTAGGATCTTATTAATGACTGTTGGCTAACAGTTACAATGAAAAATGAAGTTTATTACAAGGTATTAATATTATGAGTAATTATACTGGATAATTATGAATTGGATCAATGAAGTGAAAGGAATATTTTTTCTTGTTTACCAGAAAAAAACCCAAATACCCACAAACTCTTCCCAGCTCCATGAATTGGCCTTAGCTTTCAACCTAATTTACAATGCAACCCAAATAACTGTTTCTAAGAAAAATGAAGTAACTAATTATATCAGATTGTAACTGGTGCTTAAATTGTGCTACTGAGCATGCTGAGTGCCATTTCTCTCCTTGCAGAGCTGAGCGCTGTGCTTAGGCTACTGTTCCCTGCTGCCTAAGGCCTGCTGGCATTCAGAAAACATCGCAGCACCCACATCCTCGTGCAAATGCAATTTGTTAGGGGCAGACACTGCATCTCCTGCAGCACAGCAAAGCGGCTTGGCCAGGAGAAGTGGAGGAGACCTCTTGATGGAGAGTAGGACAGCATGGTGGTGAGTGGTCCCTCCTGGGACTCAGGACCTCTATAAGATCAAACAGCGGCCTTCACACCACAGCTCTTGCCGTGTCGTTCTCCTAGATGTCACTTGAAGTGCTCAGTTTTGGGAAAAGTAGTAGCAGCAGCATGCAGGCACCTTCATGAAGGACTTTGGTTCAAATTTGAAGCCAGTTTCACGTAGGGGTGCAACTGCAGCAATCACACAAGCACATGGCAGGAGAAATCTGCAACAGAATGGCACAGGAATTCCACAGGGCAAGTGGGCTTCTGGGATGGGATGGGGTGAGGAGAGACACAGATCCAGGCCCAGTGAGAATTTCTGCATCTTCCCTACAACTGGTAAAACCTACTTCTAATCTAGCTTTCAATAAACTTGGTTTATCTATTGCCACAAAGGAAGCATTTCCTGAAGAAATTGAATCTCTCATGAAATAATCATTTTCCTCATCTGCCATTTTCACAAATGTTTCTGAAAGACTTTATCAATACGAATATTATCTATGTGTTTACTAGGATGTTTACCATGTTTGTCAGAATGCTTATCAGAGTTACTGGATACAATGATGGTGATAATAAAACTATTTTTTATAGGGGAAAAAAAAAGACCCACAGAAAACAGCTACTCCTAAAAAGAGCATTTTCAAAATTTCCCTTAATTTTTTTTTCAAACATTTGAGCTGAAACAAATGAAACCTCGACTTCCTGCAAGACTAGAAAACATAAATAGTGATTTACCATTTAAAATTTGTTCCTTTCCTCACCTGCCTGCCATCACAACTGACTTCATTAGCTGAAATCTGCTAAATGCATCCCAATCATCCTTTCCTAACTGCACCTTGAGTGTTTCATTTCTTCAGTCTTGATTGCATTATCTGATTATTTCTCCATTTACATAATTCCTTGTTAGCTCCGGAAATTACTTTTCAGAAAGTGTTTATCAGAGAAGTCAATGCATTGTCCAACACACTGGTGTCTCGCCCCTAACCACGTTATAAATACTTTCCAAGGAGTCTGTTCTCCCACCCAGGGGTGACTGCCTTATTGTGTGTTGGAAGCTTATTTCCCTTCTCTTGACTCTGAAGATGAGAGAAGGGAGTGGACATATTTATCAGATCTTTGGTGTTCACTCTGTCAGCTCTCTTGATCTGAACCACTGCAGTACAAATCACAAATATTCTGAATTATATTGGCAGCAGGGACAGTCCCATGGCAATACGAGCTGGCTGGTGGTTTTTCACAGGAGGTTCTGCTATCCAGCTGTTCACAAGCTGCCATCAACAGCCGAGGATGCCCACATTCACCTAGCATGATTTTCCAGCCTTCTCTCAATTTACCCTCTAGTCAACCGATTTAAATGATTTGTCTTTCTTTACACAAGCTAGTTAAACTCTCCTTCCCTTGGGGAAGAGCCACACGTATTTCCCAGGGGAATCTATTATCTTGGATTTTCCATAGGACAGAGAGGGTGCTTATATTTTGCTTGTGACACATAAGGGATCACTCTTTCTGATACTGATCAATTTGTTACATATTTCTCCTCACTCCTTTAACCATTCCTATGCTGGGTCTTGCTAGGAAGGGTGTGAGCAGCTCAGTCCTACTGGAGATGTGACTCTTTCCTTTTTCAGTTTGGGGTCCTGGGGAGGAATTTTGCTGCTTCACAACTTCAGGGGAGGAAGATGTTTGGGTTAAGGCAGTGTTATACAGAGAGAAAGCATAACATTTCTTTTCTCTTGATCTTTGTTTTGTATCCAGTATTCAGTCCACAGGGCAGGTAAGTTAAGGTAAACTGTCAAAGCCTATGACGGACTAATTGGTGATGGAATTATTTGGTGGAAGATTGCTGCTTGGTTTGACAAGACTTCAAAATGTAGAAACCACGCGGCAGACAGGGAAGCACAGAGAAAGCTGCAGAATATCTGCTTTTCCTGACAGGTTTTTTAAAGGTTGTATTAATTCAGAACTATGCTCATTTTGCAAGCATTGCCATTCTTTGACCTGCTGCATCTGTCTTGGGAAAGGAAAGGTGGTACAATAACACTAACAGCTGAAACTAGTTCTAGTTTCTTCAGTTCTGGGTAGAGTACAGACATCATATGATAATTTTTTTTTCAGACATAGCTGCTTCATCTTTCATTCTTTCCCTGAACTGAGCTGACAATCAGGAACCATGAATCTCGCTGGTTACCTTGCTTTGGACTTAACGCTGTTGAATAAAATATCAGTGGACAATAAAATTAACACCATTCATGATTTAATTAAAAATAAGCACCCTGTGTCTTTTAGTAAGCCAGTAGTAACTGGTCAGAGGACACTTAGGCGGGTGGGTTCTTAAGTGAATGCATACCCCTTCCCTTTTACCTTCTGCACCTTTCTCATATCATCCTTCAGTACAGGCACAGTCTTCAGAATACAATGAACTAGTTTAACCCTACCACTACCAGAAGGTTGTTTGATATCTGGTGATCCGATCTCCTCTTAATTGATGCAAACATCTCTCTTTAAAAAAAAAAAAAAAAAAAAAATCACGGACTATAGATTTTGAATATCCTTGTTAAAAGTAGAAGCAGGTTTAGTGACTTCCTTGGGAAGCAAATCAGAAAAGTATTTCCTTTTTCAATAATTGCTAAAACTGTTTCCTTTTGTGTTAACTACTTTTTTCATTCACATGCATTTTTTATTACTGGACAAAAGTAGAGTTTATGTCAATAATTAAAACCATGTAAATTACATGATCATTTTGTATTTACACTGGCTTTTGCTTCATTGACTGTGTTTTATTTCTGATTGCATAAATATTCATAAAGAAACACCTAGGGAAATTTTCAAAGTGGTGCATAGAGACTACACTATGCAGTTCCTATTAATTTTAATAAGAGTCACATGGTTACATTTTCACACTCTAATTTGAAAATTTCCCTCCTGCTTTCCACCATCTAAAACAACTGTCTAATTCTGAGTATGCACTGTCTGCATCTCCCACTCCACAATCTAAAAATACACAAGGGACTTGCAGTCTTTTCATATAGATACCTCAGGATGCTCCAGTGGCATCTTACACCCAATGGAAAAAGTCTCCAGCCTAATCAGAATTACTGAACTCCTCATGCTGCTCCTAATCCTCATCTCTAAAGACATTTCCATTAATTCCTTTGCTGAAATGCCTATTTAGATACGTAGAAAATTAATATCCTGGGAACCTCTGACATAATTAGAAGTACAATTACCAAAAAAGTGGGATCAAAAGAACCACTAAAACCAGAATAAGACATAATCAACCTGGTAACCCATCAAACAGTCCCAGAAACTGTGCTTTGACATTCCCCCCCCAGAAGCTAATGACAGCAAGTTATAAATTAAAGATTTCTGTCATTTGACTGTATTTGAACTTTCCCCACAATGTGCCAGGAAGGTCAGCCAGGGTATTTTAGAGCAAGGCTGTGAGAGAGAGAATTACAGGCTTAGTGTCTTACCAGAGATTCCCTCTGTTTTATAGCCATAGGCTTCACTTTTCACAGTTGCTACTTGACCAGCTTCTTTACATGTCCTGGAAACTGAGAGTGGGGGAAGGGAGGACTTTTTTTTTCCCTCACAGA
>NW_010131983.1:13370-54926 GCF_000699245.1 Pterocles gutturalis | reverse complement strand
AAAGAGGTCCACCAGCCATGGCAGCAGGGGCAGTGAACACGGGCAGCCGGCAGCAGCTCAGCCACCCTAAAGCAGCACCTTAAAACAGGCTGAAATCTAGTGGTGAAGCAGCTGCAACGGGTTTGAAAGCTCCACATTGAGAAACTTGAAGAGAAGATCATGGAGTGGCTTAAGTGAAGGGAATCAAGAGACAGGGGAGAAGGGGAGGTTTTCTCATGAGATTGGTGTAGCTCCTAAGAGGAAAGGGTCTGGCTTCTGGGATGCAAGTTGCTCAAAAATGCAATCTCTGGGCTTGGGAGCACTGAGGGTATATGGTTTAGGGTTGAGACAGACCAACCACACACCTCTTACCTAAACTCCATTCTGGGGAGAGGAACACACAAGCTGTGCCCACCAACAGCACTCCCAGGGCCAAAAGGCAGCTAGTGTCAACTGAAGACCCCGCACGCATCCAACATTTCCATCGTCAGTACAGGGCAGCCCTGTCCTACAGATTCACAGATGTCTACGGAAAGATGCATTTCTCTTTAGCCTTTCATCAGCCAAGGACATCTACACGTATTCTCTACAACCCATCTGCCTGTTTTCATTAAAGAGTGTGATATTTTTGAGGCTGCTAGCTCTCTGTCAGACTGGATTGAGATTTCCCAACAAATTGAAAAGGTATTATTAGGAGACATACAGCTAGACAGATATGTACAAAGAATGTGATTGCAAAAGCCTTTTTGCTTTGGGAAACCAGGTCATAACAAGAAACTGCCTGATCTCCACTTACAGTTCTGTTCAGATATTTTAATGAAGCTTTTCATATTACTGACAGAGCAACTTCATTTTACATAGAAAGACAGTTCCCCAGAGGCTAGGATCTGTCAGTTGTCACAGGAAATCCTTTCAGTCCCTACCTATGCAAGCAAAGCTGTACCTCAAGAAATCAGGTTCATCCTGTAGAGCTGCTGAAGGAAGGAAAACAACACTATAGACACGAAATTCTTCCCTAATTTGGTTGCGCATTGCCTGCTATCAGGGCCCAGCTATGGCTGTGATCAAGCAGTCACTTCTTCCATATTATGGATCACTTGAACGTTTTTTTTCATCTCAGACCTGATGCTGTACACAGCTAGACTGTCTTGTCCCATACATGGGCCAGATTAACGTTGTCTTCTTCACCACGTAGCAGCGCGTCATGAGTAAGAGTCATATCATGGAAGAGGATCTTCCTTTTTCACCCCTTTGTTCAGCCTACTTTCACGAATATCAGAAAATAAATTCAAAGGCAGCACAGGAATGTAGTGAGGGATTGGACCACTAGAAAAGAAGCAAAAGGCACAAGAATGGACACCATGTATGAGCTCATGATGAACCTGATTTTATAGCAAGTAGGTCTTGAATGGGCTTGTTACACAGCCTGCTGGAAAGCCGTAGGCTATCAGCTTTTTTCAAAGAAAATGGGAAGAGTGTTGGCAAACTGAGGGCCTAAACTGATATGAAAAAAGCTTTGCTTCAGGGATAGGGGGAGCAAGAGTCTTTCTCCCTGTCTTAATGACCTGATGCCTTGATGATTTCTAGCTATGGTTACCTGTATTGGGAAAATGATCCAAGTTCTGTTGAAAAGGAATCTTTTCCTGAAACAAGCAAATCTCAAATCAAGTCTTTTCACCCAAACTAAACAAAGTCTCACTCATCTAAAAATATTTTAAAAGCTGTAAGAATAAAAAAACCTGTAAGGTCTTTGCATTTAAACTGTCTTAAAAATTTTACTGCATCCTGCGCTTTTCTGAAAACCCACGTTTCCCTCAGTTTTTAACAAGTTTTTCCCTTTTAACATAATTTCCCTGATACATTATTTTTACTCCTACCTTAACTCCACAGAAACCTGTTTCTAGTTAAAACAGGTATGGAAGGGGAAAGCAATAAACAAGAAACAAACAAGCAACAAACAAGCAACAAAGGTGGAAACTCCATGCCTCTAAATAATATAATTATTAAACTTGATATCTTTCTATTAAAACATTTTTAAGTTATATTAATTCAGAACCACACTAACTTCATGCTGTTCTTTATTAATAGAGATACAAGACCAAAGATTAGAACAAGCTAGATTAGGCCACATCATGTGTTTTCACCATCAATCAGTGTTAAAATAAAAGGTTGGAAAGGTACACAGCTGAAATTAGGAGCTTTTTAACTTATTGATACCTATGCAGTATCCTATTAATTGCTGTCTTTTTTAAATCCAAAAGCGAAAGGATGTTAATGAAAGTTAACAAGCTGTTAGCAAGCTGTAAATGAAAAGCCTACCTACAAGTTTTTGATACCAATGATGAAACCATCACTGCCATTCTATTTTTCCTCATAGATCATGTTTTTGCCCAGGTGAAACTGTCGAAACTTATATCCAAACTATCCAAAATACTCGTTCCATGATATAAGCTGGATGTACAGTTTCTTTAATGTTTCTGCATCTGAAGCTCTTAGAAGGCTCACTGTTCTTGTACCACTTGAAAAAAAGAAAGGTATTATCACACGTAAAAGGAAGAGAGGAGGATATAGAGTCTTGCAATCACAGCCAATTTGCAAACACTGAAACTTTCATGTAATATCGGCATAAAAACTGAGTATACCTCCCAATGCATGTGGCCTGACTGGATGGCTATAATTTAAGCAGGTGGCTGACAGGTGTCATGTCTCAAGCATGCTTTTTCATGTTCATTTTAATTTTAATCTAATTTTCATGTCTCAAGTATGCATTTAAAATTATTTGCTAACATATTGTAGTGTGTAGCCTACATGATCCTTGAAGGAGATTTCAAAGTAGAGTTCAAAGCTGCCAACTGATTATGCAATGGGGAAAATGAGAATAACCGTTGCCAATTTACCAGCCCCCAACATCAACTAAGATGGGCTGTTCCACAGCTAACTGCAGCACGAGGTTTCAGAATGCAAAATCCAGCAATTGCCACATCTTTGCCAAAGTTAAAATGAAGTTTTTGCTGTAACTTACTGAAAAACATATTAAAATGCTGCTTTTAGACTTAGAAGATGTCAAATGTAACTCATCCTTTCACCATTCAAGAGTTTGCAGATGGTAATCTCATTGCAGTGTAACGTTGCAAAAGTTTTGGTCTAGATACTATTTTTTAGCTTCCCTCAGAGGTTTGATTCTGCAGAGGAAGTGTCAGACACCAAAATTACTAGTTACGGTACCACCACTCACTTCACATATGATCTCGGTACTTCAACAGAAGAAACATACATATGTGTGACTACGTACCGATCTTACATACAGGGATTACATATAGGCATATCTGTCTAAGAGGAAGATGGGTGGCTATTCTGGAAACTGAGAGCTAGATCCTTGGCTGGCAAAAGCAGCATACCGAAAAGTAAACTTCAGTTCTGAGTATTGTCTGGAGAGCTGTCCTAGTGAATGTAATCTCCCTCACAGGAATAAAACCATCCTGTCAAGCCCACTAGGGTACACTGAGATTTAATTAACAGTCCTGACTTTCAGGAAAAAAGTACCAAATAATAACAACTAGTGACGTTGATGAAGTTGTAAGTAAAAGATACGACTGTTTTGCCGAATACAAGCAGTACTCCTTTCTTTTTATTAACAGATGCATCGTGCCTCATTCTTTCAAGATGAGGACTGAAATGCTCTATAGTAATTTCTGTGAACTTTGGGGCACATTTACTTAAATCCTCTAAAATATGCAGTCTACTTGGCCAGTGAATTTCAAAGTTAATGAAGCAAACATCCTCTTACATGCATAAGTGAGGATAAAAAGGACATAAATCTTTCTGTTTGACCCCCATTCACATCTGAACATGAAACACGAGCACTTTTAAAGCAAGGCAGAATTTTGTAATGTATTAAAAGCATCTGCTAGAGCCTACTGCTACTAAAAAGCCTACTGCTCCTCAGTTTATCACTGCACTGTGTATGCCACCTCGCAGGTGTCTATGAGCTTTTATACACATGCTATTTCTAAATGTGAAAAAAAAAAAAGGAAAGGAAAAAAGTAAAAGCAATCTCGTGATGACTTTGGAATTTATGAAAGAAAGCTCTTTGAAATGCTGCCCTGAGCCACACAGAATTCCAGCTGAATAATTAATTACATATTGACAAGGTCTTATAAAAGAAAAGCTCAGAGCTGTATCGATGGTTATATCTTCTTAACATTAATCAGAAAATGTCATTCTGCTTGAAACAGTTATTAGTAGCTTGTATGTTTTTGCTTTCATATCCAAATTCTTATAAAGAAGATATGTGACTGATGATGTTTTATGGTTATATGCATTAAGAATTTGCCTAAAATTTAATCTCTATGATCAACTAATTTATATAAAGAGACTATTGGTATCTTCTATAAATTAATAAGAACATTTTGTATGTACATATCTACACATGTGCACAGGGTGCTACAAATATTTCTCTGAACTATTCTAATTAGGCATTACACCTGAATGTTTGTGCAATTAGGAACCATTAACACACAAAATACAACCAAAACCCATAAATTAAAATGACTGCCCAAGCACTTTACTTGGTGGGATGTAAAAAGGAGATGCAACAAATAATTGCAAAATGTTCAATTCTGTCAGCATGCTGGATTTCAAAAGGAGAGAGAATAAATTTTCATATTTCTGTTTTCCTATTACATTTGCAATTAATTGAACTAGGATGGCACGCACATTTCTGCTAGAGCTCTTCTGTTACAGTCCTTCAGATGCACTTAATAAATTGCACCTTCCATGAAAAGAAAAGGTGATGGATTGAAAAATGTTTAGCACAACCATGCATAATTGATAGGTTCCCTAGTGCAAATAAGTATCTAATAAATAATTAAATTTAATCTCATTATAAGAGTTTTCATAATGGGATAATTTAATTAAATTAAAGCCAAAGGGTTTCTAGGGGTTGAAAGATGCTGCTGTTGCTATATTTGGCTAATGGTCTGGGGATAGTACAGTGAGGAAGGGTAATTCACAGGGGTGCATGCATTATTTAATGAATCCCTCTGAGATGGAGGAAAGGACAGATCAATGATAACTTGTCATTTTATCATTGCTTACAATGCACATTTAAACAACCTGGGAAATGTTAAAAACAGAGAGAGAGTCTTGAAACCCTTTGCAATGCATCAGGCCTCTCTCTGCCAGAAACACAGCGAGCATTGTCTTTTGCAATACACAATTTCAGTCTCATCTAACATTGTTCATTTTTTTCCTTCTTTCAGACCAAAATGGAGAGCAAAGCCTTACAAGCTGCTGTACAGTTAGGGCAAGCCTGCCCCTAAATGAAAGTTATAATGGATACAGCATGTATATCTGATACTAAAAAATTGATAGCTGTGTCATGTGGGACCCATTAACAAGCTTTTTGAGTGGGCTGAGTTTTGAGCTTTAAGTCTCCAGAAGCACTTAGCTAAGCTAGGATACTAAAACCATACCAGTCTAAGTAGTTAGCTCATTTGCAGGTGATCATTTATGAATTAATATGAATAGTGAAGGTTATATCTTTTCAGATAAGACAAAAGTGTCATCTTGCACACAGTAAATGTGGAAGACCCAAAAGCTAAATGGAGTGGGTTTGCAATCTGAACTTCTGCTTTCTAATGTCCTGTACATGCACAAGCATTTTCTCATTTAGAAACTTTTATCTTTACTGGTGAACTTTGAACACATTGACTGCCGTACTGCTGCAGCCTTGTGGTTTGTCCTTTCCAGAGGGTCTCACTCATCTGATGGTACCAGACATCTTTACCAGAGAGATCTTGACTGCTCTTCTAGAACAACAGAGGGATACAATTGCCCACGGTTTTGCTTCTGAACATTAAGGATTATGTAATATTAAAAAATAAATCTTTTTATGATTGGTCTTGTTATTTGTATTATCCTTGTTAATATCTTTTTAAATCTTTCTGAATTTTAAAAGTAATTTTACCTCTATGGGCAACATGGGCTTATTACTTCCACAAATAAAACATTTTCTAGTATCAATGAAACCATTTTAATTTTTGATTGGTGCTGTGCTCTGAGAAGAAGTGGCAATAAGCTACACAAAAGGATGCTCGAATCTCTCTAGGAGATCTTGCTACAGCTGCTCACACAGTTCGTCCAAATAGTTTGCATCATATTTGCCAGTTATATCAGGTCCCACAGCAGTTCTTAAGCCTTTCTTAATCTTGTTCATCTAAATTAGCTTGTCTTAAATTTGCCATCTCTCCACTCATCCTATTTTCAGTTGATTAATAAGTGTATTTATCAAAGTACTTGTAGTATAGATGCTGAAGGTTTTGCATGATGAATATCAATCTCCTACTTCTAGTTGTTCTTTATTCTCCCAGCTGCTTTTCAATCCACACAGAAGTTTAGCAGCAACATGTTTCTTAAATGACTTCTGAGAATCTAAAGCTTTTTCGAAAATCCAAATGTACCCTATCTGTCTGGTTTTTGTTCACCTTCTCAGTGACCCACATGAAGAACGCAGAAGCCTCATTGTGTCTCACAAGTTCTCTGAGGGATTTACACCTCCACACTCACTGGTTACCTCATACAAAAATATGTCTCTGGGCTTTCCAGTGTTGTTGCTCATTTTTTTAACCAATCCCTTCTTAAACTGGACAATCCATTACTTGGTTTAGCACATCTTTCAGCACTGTAAACACAAACAGTTCCTCAACTTTGTATAAAAAGCAGGTGTTTAATTTTACACTAGCATAAATTAATAATTCATGAGTCATCATAGAGATGTAGCATCTTTTCCCTTCTAGACTACCGTATTTAGTTTCTTACCGTTTAATAGCCTGACTGATTAATGTTTTTGGCTCTTACTAAATTAATAATTGGATTTTTTTAATTCTAGTGGGGATGAGCAAAAGGATCCTAGGAAAAATTATCACAAAATATTTATTGTTTTTTAGAAAATAACCTCTTCCATCTATTTATCTACAAACAAACAAAAATATACATGTCTTGGGAAAATACAAGAGGCTATATTTTCTGAGTTGGGTGCCCAGAATTCAGTAGCCTGATTTCTATGAGAGTTAAATATTCTCAGTGCCTATTAAATGAGTTTCAGAGACAGTGGATTGAAATTAAGATGTTATTTTCTATAATTCAGCTTCCTCAGGCACAGTCATCTACTTAAATCTCTGGGAGTATTTGTGTACATTTTATTACAGCTTATTTAATTCAAACAGCTGGGAGGTAAGATCTCTGCTGATTATTCAATAATCTGTTCTGTCCTTCAAGAACTAATGAAGTTCTCCATCTGCTTCTCTGCTTCTCTAAGGAGACGTCCAGTAAACCAAGCTGAACTATACATGAGGCATTATAAGGTGAAGATTTTCCCTGCTTCAGATAAAATACAGGACAAATATAAAAGACACTTACTTCTTGTTCAGGTTGCATTTCTGCAATGGCTTGTTGGAGTATAACTTTAATTCTGAATTACTTTGAATGGTGTCCAAACTTTAAGAGGTTAGGGGCAGAGGGATTTTGCTTGTTTAAGAGTGGGACCTTCTATTTATTTTTCCTATTAAGTTACAAACTCCATTTCCCCCCTCCTCCCCCCAAAGAACTAGTATTCTTATACCAAAACCTCAGCAGACAGCTATATCCAATGTTGCAATAGTTATCATACCATAGATTTAAATTATAATCTGTGATTTCTGCTCCCTGTTACAATGCTTTCCCAGACTGTAAGAAAAAATTCCAATAAGTCATAAAAGTGAAAAAAGACTCGAATGAGAAAATAACATGGAGATATTTTGGGGGGAATCAAAAGTTTATCTAAATAGTATAATTCCCTTTTTCATGGTTTCTTTTCTTTATAAACATTCCAGTCAGCCACCTTAAACTCCAAACTTTGGTAGTCAGAGTCTACATGCAATACTCTAGTATATGCAAAATTTAACACTGCTGTGTGGCTGGATAGTGGGGTCCATATATTTGAAAGCAGTAAAATCACCACAGTACAGTATGGGAATGTTGTAACTTCTGTTTGCAAATCCAGGGTATTTTTCTAACTAGTGATTCTACACATCATCATCTTCTAGTAAAGAGTCAGTATCTGGCACTAATGACCACACCAGTTAATGCTTTCATGAAGCTCTGCTTTTTGCGTGCATACGTTACTGAATCTCAGTGCACAGGAACTAGGAAGAAACAGACAAAATACATGTAATGTTTGCTCTGTTAAATGTATCCCAAAGCTCATTTTTAAAACTGCATTTGTACCTAAGTTATTGAGCATTTGGGGCTTATTTGGTTTATCTAATATTTCTTTTGAAATGTACTTCTGGAAATATAACTTTGTTGTACTACTATCACTTATAAGCAGGAGTGAATCTATTTTATGATGACATTGGGATGAACTTTGCATGACCTATTCAAAATATACAAATTAAACATGAGAATGACTTCCCAAATAAGTATATATTGTATATATTTTGCTACTTCCACAAATCACATGAATCAGTATCCCAGCCAAGCTTTTATAAAAGAACAAGCCATAGCGCATGAGTTTACAATTCTAATTGCTAAAGCTTGAAATACAGTATACCAATTCATATCTCATAAGTTTGCTCACTTAAACATAAATTTAATAGGCCTCAATAACCAAATGAAAAAACACAGTTTTTACTGCCATTTCTGGACTTCTTCCTGCTGCTGTGAAGTCCTTCCCCAGCCGATTTCCATGACCTCAGTTCTCTATGAGACATACTAGTTGGCATAACGAGCAACAAAACTTCAGTTACACTGGAGAAAACGTCTACTTAAAATAGAAGGAAAACAAAACACTAATATTTTTCCTGCTTGCAGCAGGGGAGGGATGCTCTGATAGAACTGGTCAAAATCTGTAGAACTTGGACTGGGTACATGTCGCTAACTAAAGCCTTCCCAAGGCACTGCAGAGATGTTACCAAACAAAAGTCAGCAAATCTGCTCAAAGAGCAAACATCTACCCATACATCATACTGTTCATCAATAGCTATCAACAAATCTAAATGATCATAATTTCTGATATTCAGAAGGACCTGGTGATCTGGTGATCTGCTCCCCTTTCTTCTCATGCTTTTCTGTCCATCTGTCTGGTACATCTCTCTGCAGTCTCACATGGCACTAAATCTCCTACAAGTCTTCCAAGGATGAGAACAAAATGCTAAACTGACACTCATTTCCATAAATGTGGAAATCAAAAAGAAATGCTTTCTACCTCCACAGCTAGCCAAAGCAAATTGAGTCTCTACAGTAGAAATACTACATATTGTGGAAAAAAATCTCCAAATACCAAGTATAAAACTATCAGAGAATCTCAAGGAAATTCCTCATGTTTCCTGCCAACAGTTTGTGCTTGAAATGACCTGTGGATATCCTTCACTAAGGCTTTATGAAAGCTTCAACTTCACACAACCCAGCTACAAATCCACAGCTCCCCTGTAAGGACAGAAACACTGGAGCCAAGCATAAAGCTGTGACAGATGAGCAAGGCTCGAAAATATCTATGAATCTGGTCTTTCCAATATCTTACATGCAGTAATTTCTGGTGTGCTGTAACTGCTGCATGCAAACAAGTCAGTTCTGTATTCTTAAACTACTGGCTGGTAAGTAACAGACTTTCACTTTTATCCCTAAGCTTACGCAGGATCTCTTCTTTCAAATGGAAAATGTAAAAAATAGGACAGATAAAGACAATGCTTATTTTTGGTCAATTTTAGCATTTGACTTTGAAACAAATGTAAGACACACCCTTTAATTCCCTTTGAGGACATATGGGAATGTCCCCACCTACTCCCTCCAGTCCAGCCTTAGTCCAGCCACAGGAACAAAACAATTTTGAATGTAAAGTAATGAAGATAGCTAATGGCAACTTTGAAACACATTCTCAAGAATCAGCTGAGATTCATTCATTTGTAAAAAAGAAACTGTTCATAAAAACAGACGAATCATTTTTCAAAGTATGAACATTTTCAGACATCTCATGCTGAAAATTAAATGTGCTAAAGAAAGAGCAAACCAGATAACAATCAATGAAAAGGAGAGGATGTCCTAAGAGTTTTATGAAAAACTAAGTAGTAGGATAAATTGTACAATTTGGTGAAGATAAGCTAAAGAGAAGTTCTCTGAAGATGAACTGGTGTTCCCAGTAGCTTTGTGGATCTGACTTTCATTTTAGAGTTTAAAATCCCTGCAAAAGGACAGAAAGCAAGAAGGATGCAAAGGGAGTACGTCCTCCTGAACAGATTAAGCGGAAACAGCACAAGAGAGGAGATTCACTGACCTTTGGAGGAACGTTGCGTGACTAATGTAAATAGCAGATTACTCCTATTATGTGAAGAGGCACTTGAAACTAAAACCCTCCCGAAGCCGACAGAGAACACTGAGTATCCACAACCTAAACATCCCCCCCCTCAGCATTTTAGTTTTCCCCACGCTGAACCTCCGAGCACAGCACTCACAACTGTTCACTGATGTCAGACCAACACTTGGAGACGGTGCAGAGAGGCATGGCATTAACAAACAAAGAAGGGGGCAAAATGTCTGAAGGACACAAACATATGCCAACAGCGAGCTGTTGGGAGTTGTTTAATGGTTAAAACCTGGCCTTTATTCCTCAAAATAACATGTGGCTTGGCCAGTGGATTAAATCAGGCAAACTCTACCAAAGTTTAGCAGGCTTAAGGGGAACCTAGTAGTAGCCTTCCAGGAGCTGCAAAGAGGTCATCAAGAAGACAAGAGCCAAGCTCTTTACAGTGATGCATGGTGGGGGGATGAGGGACAACAGCCTAAGTTTCAGAGTGGATAACAGGAAAACCTTTTTCATGCTGAGGTGAAAAACGTGGAGGTTTTTCAAGACTGGACTATATGAAGCTCTGAGCAACTGTGTCTGATCTCGAAGGTGATCCTGCTTTGAGCAGGAGGTTGGACTAGTGACCTTCAGGGGTGCCTTCCAATCTGAATTTTCCTGTAATTCCAACATCCTAAATTATTAACTAGCTAAACAGATAAATGGCTAAATAATTAAATACTAATTACCTAAGAATTGAATACACACAGAAAAACTTGTAGCTGTAGAATACTGTTTAGCATTAGCCACTGCATGCTAGTCTTTCAGATCTCCTACATCGCTTGTTGTAGAACAAGTGTCTTGATAAACCCTTATGCAGCATAAATTAAAAGCTCAGAAGAAAATGGTCACAAATTTTTGTCAATAAGCCATAGATTAAATTGTCTCCAAGTAGGTCTTGGCATGATACATTCTATTTCCATTCAGCAGGCCTTGACACAGCAGATTCTAATGATTCATATTACATTAGTAATTCATTAAATAACACAATATACATAACCCTAAAACTATGTCCAGACATAGTGGAGAGGGGCAGCTATATGAAGCTGGCTATTTCTCCCCATTCCTCACCTCCAGCTAAAACAACCAGGAGCCCACCTGCACTTCCACAAACACAGTCCAACAATGAAGCACAGAGCAGTTAGCTCCACCATGACCTGCCTCTGCTTCCAGTTCCACTTCTCCTGACAGGAAAGGGCACAGATGGTACAGGAAAATTAGCAGTATCCTTTCCAGGGCAGAGCTGAGATTCTCACTATCTACCAAGGATTCAGCCAGCCACACACCATGGTCTGCAGAACAACCTGATGTCCTGGAGAAATCAGTGATAAAGCAAAATAGTATATACAGCTTTCCAGAACCAGTTCTGAACATCTCTGAATAAACCCTTTCCTTAAAGTCTGAAGGGACCATTTACCATTGTTAGGCTCGAGCAGTGTCCGTGAAGTTCTACTTGCAGCAGGACTGTAGGTCTACAGGGGTAACTGGGGCATCTAATAACTGACTTACCTGCTCTAGGTGTTCTACAAGCCAATGTTTTTTAAGGTCTAGAGTTTATATACAATGATATATATCTCTGGATGTCTAGGTATGTATTGATATAGATACACATATGCACATAAATACCATGACTAATTCTCACAGGAATTTTTAGTTTCCTGTCAGCAGTTGACTTGCCAAATCTAGGCAGTCCCACTAGAACCCAGAGAACGGATAACTAAAAAATGCTATTTATGATCTATTAAATCAAAACTATGCGGAAAATATAAGTCTGTTTACAGCATCACTTTATTTGCAGTATTCCTTCTGGTGCAGTGAAATGGTAAGGAAATTGTTCTTTTTTTTGTAGTTTTTCAGTAGTTATTTTACAGAAATATTTTCCATTTGCTAAGCAAATTGTGTTACAGAGCTTTCTTAAGTAAAGAACTGTACTGTTCAAATCATAAAATTATGGTGTCATGGGTTGTTATTTATATCAGAAATGTTAAATATGCCATAAAGGCTCAGAAAGGTACAGAAACATACCTCTGCAGTATTATCTATTAAACATACCAAAAATACGCATTGTTGTTGGAAAGAGCTCTCCTTGTTCTCTGCCCTTGATGAAGGTACAGTTTCCTCAGTCGGAACAGAAGGCTTACTGCTGAAAGTTAACAAAGAACATCTGGTTTTCATTTGAGGTGCATTCAAGTGTTTATTAAAGTGTCCTTGCTGGTCATTTTCAGCCTTTTTCTTCCCTGCTTCACAATGGTTTGTCTCCTAACACTGTGGCAATTACGGCATGTTACTAAAAATGGTCATTGTCATTGTCCCATTTCCTTTGAAAATAGCAAGAGAAACATGAAAGATAACCAAATGTGGATATCATCTGATTTCAGTGTAAGAACAGCTTCTATAGTTCACCTTGCTCATACTTCCTAGGGGTGTTTATTTTCTGCAATTATTCATCTAGGCTTCACTGAACTTAATACTAATAAATTTTAAGAAGCCTTCATACTGTCTGCAGGGAGGCCTCCGAAAAGTCTTTGTTAGGCTGTGAGTTATTAGTATTAGCACCAAAGGTGTTAATACTTCGTTTCTTGCCACAGAAAGCCACATCAGGTAAAAACCATCTAAAAAAGAAAACAAAACCTTTGTACATTTTCTCTGAATACATAATCGTCTTTACATGACCAACTTAAAATGGAAGGGTACACTATAATCTGTAAATATTTTCTTTATTTTTGTGTTGTGGTGTCCTATAAAGTTATTTGATGCATTTTATAGACATCTGAACTTAAAAAAAAACATACTAACTTTGTTAGTTCATAACTAAATTCGGGGAAAGTTATTCATTATTTAATTACACAAAAGTGTGTGCATTATTTATAGTCACAGTTTAAGGAAACTACTACTGTGCTTTAAGTTTCTGTCTCAATGCTTGAGGTCAAGAAAATTCAGCAGTGTGTGGTAACTGCATCCTAAGAAAATTAACAGTGGAAAAGATACCAAAACTATAAGCATTCATGACACTTGACAGGCAAGTATAAAGACAAGACTGCCTTTAAGCACTCATACATCTGGAGTTGGACTGAAACCACTCTGAAATGCACAGCAAAAATTAAGAGGATGTAAATGTGGGCTTCAAACACACCTTGGATGCACATTCTTACTGCTTTCCCTGAAGGTAAAGGTATTTTAATATTTGCACAGGTTATACAGAGGTGGTTCTGATAGTCAGTAGGTGTAATCTAAGCATTCCCTGAGTGAGATGGACTATGACAACACATATAGCCTTGCAGCCTGACAACAAAAGGGTAGCAGGGCAGTTGCAGAAGAAATGGCTTTTCAGCTCAGCTTACTTTCCAGCTTGGCTGGCAGAGGCCTAGAAAACATAAATGTACAAGTGCTTTAACTACTAGGGGAACAAATTCCACAGTAAATCCCAAACAAAGATCTGAAAAAAAGAGAGCTGTAATGAAACAAAAGTTATTACCCACTACAGAAGAAATGTGTGCTACTACATGTTATGTTTCATACAAGTTTTTAATGTTTTTTTCAATTTTAAATTAGTAAGTAAATACAATTAACATCTAGGTGGATACAACAGCATTCCTGTCAAACATACTCATTTAGATATACTACTTTAGGTGTTTACAGCTTCCGCAGTATCAACCTGATTGATGTCATGTCTCGTAACATTTTGATCAAAACTGTTCAGCAATTTCTAAGAATGATAAAAAAGAAAATTCCACTCACATTCAAAATAATGTTTTTGTGGGGGTTTTTTTTGTTTTGTTTTTGTTTTAAGATGGACTATACACCAGGAACATGACATTTATGTCAGGGCACTGATTATTAACTTCCCTATGAATTTTCTAAAAAATAACTAATCTTGGAAATTTGCAGCTCATGGTAGAGATTTGACAACATATTACTTTTTTGCAAGTCAGTCCTTTGGACAGGTCTGCACACACTTGGCGTGGTGTGGGGAATTCTGAGTGGACTGTCCCCTAAATTAGGGAGGAAATGGGTTTTTATCCTTTTTTAAATGATCTTTTCCTTCCCTTCATTCTCTGCATTGTGTCCAGGAAGGACAAAGAAGTTGATTCAAATGCAAGGACAAAGAAGTTGATTCAAACGCAGGGACAAAAGAGTAGATGAGAGAGAAAATGAGCTCTGGGGCTAAGAAAAGCATGAAGTATGGGCAGAGAGGTGAGCAGAGGGATGAAGAAGAACGCTAGGACTGGTGAGAGAGGAGCTGAGGATGCAGGGACGTAAGTGACAGTGCAGGATCTGGGGTTGGAGGATGTAATGAACAAGATGTGGGAACGCCCCAGGAATGTACACTAGAACTGACCATGAAAAAGAAAACTCACCAGGAGAACCCACCAAGGAAGAAACAGTATCGGCAGAAGGATGGCACTGAGACTGCTTGCTGGAGTACAAAGCACAGGGGCTGCCCAGGTGAACAGCCTGAGGGTCAACCTCACTCAGCCTTCCCAAAGAGAAATGCTAGCAGACGGCCTATATGCAGTCACATTCAAGTGTTTTCCTGGCCAGCCTTATGATACAGTTATATATGCTAAGGACAGGCAGGGAGCAACTCTTTTACAAGCTTTTCTAAAGCAGATAAACATAGCCCAAGAGTCAAGGAAGAAAAACAAACAAACAAGTGCATAAGAAAGAGATAGGAAATGATATGGGGATGCTTCTAAAAGAAGAAAGACTAATGAGCAGAAGCCCTATTTACATATTCTCCATGTGATCAGGAAAGTCAGTATAAAAGATATTTATTTAAGGTGGAACCACTTTCTAGGAAAAAAAAAGCCTTCTGTATGAACACAAGCCAATTTTATCAATATTTTTGATAAGTGCAGAAGGTGTTTCATTCTAAGCAAAATTTTTCCTAATAGTTCACATTCATGCCACCGCCAGTCTTCCTTTTGCCTTCTTACTGTTTACTTGAATTAATATCACTTTGAATATCCAAAAAATATTACCCAACAGGGACCACCCAGAAATCTCCATTCTTCTTAAGTCTTTGACAGCCCTTACCTACAATTATATCCCCATGTTTGTTGAACGTACCATTTACTTAGGGTCTCTTGATGTAGCAAAGATTAGTATATAATAATTTAGTATTGTTCACTCCAATTACATTTACTAAGTCAAGCATCCAAGAAAATGTCATTGTTAAAGGAGACCCTGACCAGGCTGAGTTTTCTGTTCCCCTAATAATGAAGGCCATGGTAGCTGTGGGCACTAAGCACATCACAGGACCAAGCCTGTGATTAAACAAACATCTCTAAATGCCATCATTCACATTCCTATGTGATTTTTTTTTCATACACCAAACTTAAATATATTTTTAAATTAGCTTTTAGTTCTTATAAATTCTACATAAACCAAATATTTAATTCCTGTCTTACATGTGATCCATGTAATATGCCACAGTACTGTCTGCCTAAACACTCCCATTTACTACAAACAGAAGAATAATTTGTTTAGCTATATAATCAGCAGAGAGGCAGCACACAATAAAAGAAAGCATTGTAGCTTTAAAATGAATAAAAATTGATTGTGTCCCTATAAAAACTAAATTGGCAGAGTGTTAATTGCATTTCACATAAACATCTGTAGCAGTCGGTGACTCGTTACTGTGCTGTAATGCAATACAGGACACTTAGGAATAAATGCATCCTCCAGATGAGTTCATAGAGATTTTCTAAAAGCTCCTGATGAGATTGTAAAAATCTGATTAGTCAGAACTGCTAATGACACTTAAAACAAAGGGAAATCTTTAAATAAAATTATTTTTGTTTTCTTTTCTCTTGATAAATTATATGCAAATTACTGTTGATTGAAAAATGCCTGCCTTGAAGGGAAACTCATACTAATGAAGGAAGGGTCATCAGACAACAAACGTATTTGCTAAACAAATCTGCAGGCACTTGAAAATTTGGAAGAACCTAGTTTTGTGTGTGTATAGTAGTATATTGGAATGAGAAAATATATCCATTCTTCGTATTATTTGTTGTTATTATAATGCATGAGACACTCTCCAGGGAGGAAAGCAGGCTGAGTTGCTTCCCTGAAGACCCCAAAGACTCAATACTCAAAAGATGTAAACATATGTCTAAATGTATGCCCTGCAAGCAGTCCCCTCAACTTCAACCACATTAGTTACATGCAAATGCATGTCTGCAAGAACATGGCCTAGGAAAGCAGTGCTACAGGACATAATCAAACCCAACTGTTTATGTCTGAGCATCCGACTACTACTTAATTTACAGAAGTTACCAGTAAAAATAAATGTCCTTCCAAGACTTCCACTAAAAACTCAAGAAAAAAGGACTGCTAATATTATAGTTACGGGATTCTAACAATCAATAAAATGCATAAGAGTTTTAATCATTTGCAATACAGACTGAGTGATTTCACTCTAGTTGTGGTACAGCTTTAATTTAACTGAGCATTTATTTCAGGAACAGTGAGGATAAGATATAAAAATCAGTGAAATAGAAGCAAGAGCTGGAATTAAACATGCTCTCTAGAAGTTTTTAGAGTTCCCTCCACTGTCAGGTCAGAACACTGAGCCTGTATTTTTAGTTCCTTTTAATTATTACAAACTAAAATTATACGTAATGTGTAAAACAACTGCAACATCTAAACAGGCAGCTGCAACAGATATGAGAAAGCAACTACTGGATAAATAGCAGCTCTAGAGAAATGGGTTTGAAGCCGATCACAAATCAAGTCTAAGCAATCTGTGTGGAAAACTGTGTTCATCCTATTGTGACAGATAAACTCCAATGTCAAATGCAAAGCATGCAAAGTGATCCTCCCACACAACTCTACTCCAACAGAGTCTCAGCTTCTTTTAGGTAACACACCCCAACAGAAATGGAGAGCAGCAGGTGAACCTTGCAAGGTGCAACAGAGCCATTCAAGTTGAGGAAACATGAGTTATCAGGAATGACTTAAAGAACTGAACTTGGTGAATCTACAGTTGGTGGACTTAGAAAGGAGAAAACTGAGAAAAGGTACAATAAATCACTACTGATTCCTAAAAGTCTCTCACAAAGAGGGCAGTGAGTTACCCTCTGTGAACTGGGAATGAAGCAAACTCCAGCATCACAGGTTTCAAAGAGCACGTTAGACAAGCATCCACAGGTACAACAGTAATTAAAGTGTTTGATCCTGCTTCAGAGATGGTGATAGATGAAAAAACCCTATTGAAGTAAGTTCTCCCACATTTATGTTTCTAATAATACTGTTGAGTTTACAGTCAGTGCATTTAAAATATTACGGTGATATGTAACGTAGTAAAAATGTCATTAGGAAAGAAAAAGTCCCTTAAAAGTTTAAAAAAGCTGATTTTATTCTTATTTGTAGAGCAACAAAAATTAGTCTCAAATGGGCCTCAAATACATATATGGATAAGAAATGTCCTTTATAGATAAATAGTAAAGCAACTATTGACAACAAAAGTAGGAGTTGTCTTGTATCATTTTTAGTTTTACCACTCAGACTACTGCATCAGCCAAGAATGGACTTTACCCTCCTTGGTTTTCTACAAAACGGAGTAGTCACATTCCTGATATGTATCTCTGAAGAACACTCTTCTCTAAAAATAGTAACTCCCAGCTTCAAGCACTGGTTTTAATAAACTCCCCAAAATTCAGCAAAAGATATAAGCTGAGATCCTTGAATGGAGCATACAGGAGTTTCAAATAAAATAAATATGTTTTCACTTCACTGCTATATGGACTGTATCTTTTCAAATGAACAGGGCTTGTGCCTTTCCTCACTACATACTGTTTATTCCTACCCCAAATAGATTACAGTAATGTACTGTAAAGCAGCTTGGTCTGAACTGTGGCTGGTGCAGTACTTTTCAATAAATGAAAACTGAGCGGACATATGGAACCACTAGAATCCACTCTATTCATCTATTAATGGAGGGTCCTAAACCATGAACCATAAGTTTAGCCTGTTGGTAGCTGCACTGATTATAATGAGACCATTTACTCCTGAGGTTAATGCTTAAGTTGATTCAGATTCTTAAAGCAATCAGATAAGGCTGGCCAAAATGTGGTGCTAGACAGAAGTGGATGTTCAAAGGGATTTCCCTGCAGTGAAGCTAAACAGAAAAGCCAGCAGCAAGTTTTAAGGCGGGCTGCCAGGTACACTGTATTGCCAGTGAGGTTCAGCCTGCTGAAGATGACACCCTCCAGCTGCTTTGGGAATCAGAAGTCATCCCTATGGAACAGAGGGACTCTTCTGTCACTTCTTATTGGGAAACCACACTCCATCTATCTTTGATTCTCCTAAGTATGCAATGGACCCCATTCAGCTTTTTAGCCACAGGGATTTTAGGATGGGGCTCCTACGGTGAAGAGGTTTGTCCACTTCTGGTTTAAAATTTGCAGCCCTGTTGAATGAAATGAACTTAAGTATTCACAATTCCCCAGTTTCCAAGTCCTTACCAGCCTAACTACAAGGGATTCAACTCAGTTGCCTCCTCAAAGACATCACGAAGTACAGGACACACCGAGTTTGTGCTGTCTTCCCTCACTGAAATTGCCCCAGCTGCTGTGGCATACAGCCAAGAAAAGACAGAGCAACCACTAAAGCATCTTCACACAGTAAAGTTCTTCCCTGAAATCTCAGCACAGCATCTCTGATTTTATTTAAGTTACTGATTAGAAAGCATGCCAAGAAGTACAATGGAGTCCTTCCATATTTGAAATATATTACTTTTCTGTGCATTTCTCCTCAATAAGTAAATTTAGTTAAAATTATTTTTGTAGCAAAAATTTCATACATTATAGAATTACCAATTGTGTGCATCTTGATGAGGGAATTCACTCTTTTTCCAGGATGGATGAGTGGACAGCCCCTTGAACTGCTAAGTTCTAGGTGCAACAATGAAATATGAATGCTTTTACCATTTCACAAAGTAAAAGCTAATATTTTCATAGTAGCTACAAAAGGAAGATCACTAGAAGGCTGCTCTGGCAAGTAACCTTTCTGAAAAGGGAACAGAAGAAAGGAAAAAAGCAGGTTCTCCAAGGACTAACTGCAGTATTTTGGTCTTGTACATGGCAAAGTATTTTTCAAACTCAGATCTTTAAAGAACAATAAAGGTACCCTTCTGACAGATCAGAAATATTTCTGCATTACTGGTAACAGATAATTTCTGTTCTTTAAAATCTATTATACAGACAAATTGTAAAATACTGTGTGTGGTAGCAGTCTGGTATGACTACTTACTGAAACACTTTCAGTGCATCATAAAATTAAATTATGTATTTATGTATTCCAGCTCATTGACTCCTAATTTAGATAAAACAGTAAGATCTGAATTCATAAGACTGGTTGGTCTGTAGGGGTCCCCTGTAAGGGACTGTATATTAGGCTATTAAGACTTTAATTTTAGCCAGGCTGTAGTCATGCCATGTACTTGAAGTGAAAACATGATTGAACATTTTGAGAAAGAAATGGTCAATGGGGTGCTTATATGAGCATTTATGGGGAAAGCATTTGGACCTGGCACTTATGTAGGCTGTAAACAATCCCTAATTACATACACAATGTCTTCTCTATGAATAGGTCATGCTTTCTTCCTTTTATAGATGAGCATTTAGATAAGAGGGACAGACTTGGTTTGGGGTTAAACATAATTTCAAATAAGCATCAGATTTAAACTGAGAGACACAGTTAATTGCTTCTCCCATGTATGTAACTGAATCATCATCTTCTCCTCTGGAAGGAATAAATCTGGACATATCTCTTCCATGGCAGCAATTTTCCATTTTGTACAACCATTCACTCCTCTCTGTTACATTTTAAATAAGTTCAGTGAGTGAAGAGTCTACTACAGAGAGTTCATTTTTACAGAGTGTTAGTTCAGCTGCAACTTCTCCTGAATGATTTAATACATATAGCTATTATGTAACTCAGATTGTCTCCCCGTGTTTTAATTTATTCAGTCATTTCCTTTTTAAAACATGTGCTATAGGGTACAGCATACCTCCTGGTTGTGATTTTGAAAGCTTTAAATTTATTAGTTACTGACACTAAAATATTTAGTTATAAAAATTTAAAGAGTTATAACAGTTGGAAACCATTGTTTTCGTATTTTATCCCTGTCTTGCATTAAGGGCTTTTGTCCCAAGGTGAATGTGGTAACCAAATAGATGTGATTTGGATAAGCCCTAGATAAGGTATTTTTTTTCCAGAAACACACAGAAGTTTGTTGGGAGAAAAAGTTACGAGAATAAGAGCGACCCACCAAGGATTAAAGGAAGGAAACTTGGAGCTACCTCTCTTCTGGTGTTCAAGTATGAAGTCGTCCAACTCATTAGTTATCTTATTCAACCTTGACATTCATTTATATGGAGGACAAGGCTACAAATGACTTTAGCAGGCATGCAGAGTCTCTTCCTGAAAGGAATATAGTTAGGAAGAAAACACAGTAGTCATTTTACAGTAACTTGCAAGAGGAATGTGGTCTCTGTTAGGAGCTTATCTCAAGACATGATTTGTTTCCCCTAATAAACATGCTATTACACTGGCTACTATGTTTAGGCTTAAGATTGACACGGACGTCTTGCATGGCAAAGATTTAGCTACTGTCTCAGGGTGCTGCAGACCAGATGCTGAAAAAACTTGTCTCACACAGAGTTGTTTTAATATTTGTGTAACAGCCAGGCAGGCGAGTTTCCTGTATAAAAAGAACATTTGAACTTTAGATATCAACACTAGAAGAATTCATGTTCTTTAATTAGGTCACTGATCCCTCTAAATTTCTATGTCTTGGATAGACATAGAAACTTTTTCTGGTCCTCAAGACAGTCAGGCTGTCCCCTCTTGCTCATTCAAAATAGGATGGTTAAAACCATCTTCCAGGCGCATTCACCTAACTTCCCTGGACTTGCCTTGTCATTTACATATATACAGAGTGTTTATAAAGGAATATCAAATCCTAACAAATAAAATCCATCATGTTGTATCCTTGTTTTCAGGGATGAACGTGATGAAATGCAGCACCTGGCAAGTGGAACATGGCCCACAAATATTTGGATAAGGTGTGATTAGTTTTAATTATCTGAGAGTTATTAGTAGTTGCAGATGACTTTTAAATGTCTGTTGGTCTATTAGCACTGTTTAGTATAACAAAAAGGGAAATAAATACTAAAAGAAATATCAAAAGTTTTATGGTTCTGTACCCTTTTTGTGTTTCTCAGGAACTGTTCTTTTTTTTTTTTTTAAATTATGAGTAATCCTGTTCTTAGTCACTTTTCAGCCAGTAAACATCAAAAAATTTAATCTACTGTTAATGCCAGCTATTACATAGGTAATTCACTTACAGGGGATGGTGTGGTACCCTAAGAGAACTACGTGAGTTCCTACTCACAGAAGTCAAACAGCAGAGGTTACACCTTCCATCTCACCTCTTCCAGGATCCTAAATAACTTCCAATTGCTTTCCCAAGATGTGCTATCCAAGTTATCAATTTTATAACCAGCTGTGTAAAAGTTCTTAAATCTTATTCTAACATGTGATCTGACTTTTAAAAAGATCCTGTGGAATGCCACCCGGTATCTAATTTCATTTAATAGAAAGCATATTTTCAACTCAGGATGATGCTTAAGGGTTACCTTCCACAATGACAGTGCTGTTATTTATATTTTACATTTACATGAGAGAAAGCTGAAGATACATTTAAGACTTACTTTTTTTTTTTTAATTTTGCCTTTTTTTTAATTCCACAGCAAACAAAAATCCAATTTACATAAAAATTAAAAAACACCAAGTATTTTACTGTTGTGGAGGCCATACATCTCTCATTCTTTGCTCGGTAACATTTGAACCTGGCAGACAGAGGGCAGCTTCTACAGTGCTAAGGGACAGAGAAGCCTAACTAGAAGAGAGATCCTGAGCAGGTCTTCCCCTTGAAGTGAAAGGTTGCCTCATAACCTCAGTCAGATTTTAGATAATAGAAAATCCACACAAGAGACATCTACTGAAAACTCAGCTTCATAAATTTCACCAAAGGTCTACTTTTAATCTGACATAATTCAAAATAATAGCCCTTGAAATAGACTAACCCACTATAGACTAATTATTGACTGGTAGAAACTGGCATTATAAAAATGAAGGAATTTGAGCCATGGAATTATCTCAAATAAGAAAAAATTACACTTGCAAAAAAACTGGGAAGCTAGTCCCTCTGAAATCACTGCTAATCCTCTTGCTGACTTCAACATGGTCATAGTTTCTCTCATGATCTTTGCATTAGGTCTAATCATTAAAAATAATTATGTATTTCATCATTCACCTAAGAATACACAGTCTGTGATTAGGCCGCTAGACACTACAGTGAACTATGTGTATGTTGTTTGTATTATGACAAACTAATTTCATAAATATAGAAACAGGTCTGCAAAAGCACTGTTTGTTGGTAGGACTAATTGTAGTAGTACTGAAATGTTCCACTTCATTAATACTGAAGATCTTCCCTGTAAATTTGAAAGCTCACAATTAAAAATCAACGAACAATGGAAAATCAAACAATGAAACAAATGACCTGCCTAACCGTCACCTTGGCCAGGGTTCAGAAATGTCAGTTACCTTAAAAGTGACTCTTGGCACTAGCAGAGTTTTCTCAATAATTTTCTTTCAATCAGATACCTAGAAAAGTTAAGCATAAAATTCCCTCTTACAAGTCCCCTTCTGGGAGATGTGATCTACTAAACCAAGACTTTGAGATTTTTTGTGATTGTAATACTTTGCTTCTGCAGAGACTAAAAGATAATACAGAAGGAATGAAAACAAGGGATTCAGTATAAATGTTTTGAAAATTCAATTAGCATTTAGAACAAAATTTACTTTAATAGATCACTTTTCATGTATGTGAACTTGAGATCCATTCACAATAGATGCTAGTTATACTTGCAGTACTACTGATAAGCTTTCTACAGATCTTCCCAATTCACTTAACACATACATAACATATTTGTATATGTATTTATATAACATAATTCTGTATGTAGTTACACAATATGTGTGTTTTACAGAAAAAGACACGTCACTGGCATGAAGTTTAAAATTAACCACATCATCACAGATACTGCTCAACTACTGTTTTCATCACAGGTGAAAACAACTGCACAAATATTCAACTATGTGCCTCCTTTTCCCCTTATTGAATACTTCTACAAATCTCATTAATAAGAAACTCACAGCTGTAAGAGATGGAAAAATGTTTGGGCATAAAAATACTTAATTAAAAAAAAAAAAAAACCTCGGTACTGCCCTTTTGTATCTTAAGTAGCCTTTTAAGAGCTCCCCATTTATTAAGGTCTTTGAGTTGCTTGATGGAGTTTCAACTACTGTGACTATTCCAGAAACCACTGAGGAAGTCTAACTCCTAGAACTAAAGGATTGAGAAAAGATGAAATTTCAGGCCTTTTTAAATATTATTATTATTTTGGGCACATTTTAGGAAATAAGAAAAAGTTATTTTGATACTTAACATCTAGGTTCAACATATATGGGACCTGAAGGGAAGTATCTGGGATAGTCCCAGTTTAGTCCCTAGATAACACAAGCTACAGTATAAAACTAAGTTTTCATAATTTAGTACAAATAGTATTTTGTGTTAAGGATATCCCCAGGCTTAAGGTCAGCAGGGCAGCAGTTTACTTGCCAGAAACCTGACTGCAAGTTGGAAGGGACTACAGAATTTAAACTAGTTTTTTGCAATTGTTCTTGAAGTCTCCTTATCAAATTCAGAATTAACTGTGTTGCCCTTAGCATTCAGTAACATAAACTGGCTAGGGTGGAAAAGGCAAAGGAACTGCTAACATCTATATCTATAGAACTCAGTCTCTTCTACATTCAACCTCTTCATGTCCCAATCATGATTTCAATATTGTATTCCTCATCATATCTTATCTCACGATATGTACTTATAAAAGTCCACCGACAGTTATTGAACAGTTAAACAGTTACTGCTTTTTGTCAGTAAATTTACTCATTTAGTGATTATTGTCCTTCTCTGCAGACAAGGGCAACAAATGGAATACTTATAAAAATCTTCAAAATAAAAGGCAGAGAAATGTAAGCATCCCAGGAAGTAGAGAAAAGCATTGTTTTAATGTCGTGGGTATTTAATTTGTTTTGTACATTATATAATGGGAAAATATCTGGGCCCTGGAGCTGCATTAAACAGTTTTTGTGGTTATCAAATTTTGTAGCCTAGCTTCAGCTTTTAAAAGCTGTCACAAAAATGGTTTTCTGTTTTGTACACTGTACAGGCATAAACATTATCAATTAGATAAACTGACATAAAATTACTGGTCATTCACAAGTAAGAATTTCCCCCAGGAATTGATAAAATTCTATCAGGCCCTCAGAAGTCAAGGGCTCTGTTTATGCCATAAGCATTACACAGAAACAATAGTCCCTCAAAATACCATAATTACTTCATATTCTTCTGTAAGGGGGAAAAAACAACCTCACACTTAAATCAAGTTCCTCTTTCACCCTAACCAGCCATGGTTTACATCCACAGTTTGCACTCATGCTTTACTATTTGATTTCTTTCTTATTTAAATAGTTATTCAGCCAGTTTTAAATATTGCCAATTTCTAGGCAAATGCCCACTTATTTAAAGCTATATCCTTTGAAGTTTAGGGATAAAAAAGGGCTTGAAATATTGTTCTCATCTTGAGAGAAAAGAGTATGTCTCAAATCCATTAGCAGGGCAGAGATAAGGCTGCCATAGTGAGCATTCTTCTGGTTCAAATGCAGCACAGCCTTGGCAGAGTTAGCAACGGGTATGGCACAGTTATGGATGAGAGCAAAATTACATCAAAGCCACATCGCTGCTACTATGGCTGTTCAGATGATCTGTGTCTCACTCCTCTGCTTCCGACTCCTCAGGGACCCCCGACCCCTCCAAACTGTAGTGCCACCCATCTGCTCCCTCCCAGCTGTACCTCTCTGGCAGAGCAGAACAGGCTGCTCTCTGAAGTGGTTCCCATTTGTCACCTCAAAGAGCATCTCAATTATTTCATTTTCTAATAAAATTATTTGGATTCCAATACATCTGCATTTATCCTAACACTGAGACAGCTTGATTGGTTATTACAAATATTACTTGTAGACTACCTTTTTTCTTCCTCAGCTAGTGAGACAAGGACTTCAGGCTACTGAATGAAGAGCTGCTTAGATAACTGCACGTTCAGAAGTGCTGTCAGAGTCAAGCCTTATGCATGTGGTAAACCAGCAAATTAGGGAGCGTGTAAGAACTGAATACGGAGGTTCTTCACAATGCACAATATTATAGTCAAAACATAAACAGTGCTTGCAAATACTTTTTTATTTTTCCTTCTGATTTAATAATTCAGCAGCAGTAACTACAACAAAACCAAACTGTTTGGTTTTTTTTTTTTTTTTTCTGGTCATCAAGTCTCTTGTGCGATGTTTCCCTAGACAGTTTGAACTCAAATAAACAATCTGATTTTCCTGAAAAACTGAGAGAAACAAATCAATTACTTTCTGAGGCTTAGAATGTCTCCTGACTCACACAGCAAATTAAAAATTATGTGAGGTCCTGTTTCTTTGGAAGACCCTGATCTTTCCATCCTATCTCAGCTCTGTGGAAAGCTGTGGATGAAGCATCACATTTAAAGCCAGGAAAAATAATATACACATTGTTCCAGAAACATTGCTAGAACAAGCATAATAGCATCTACACACTCTTATGGTTTTTGTTTGTTGTTTATTTTTTTTTTTAAAGGGGCTTTGTAATCTCAGTGAAGAACTGAAATATTAGAAATATTAATTGATGTTGGGGTCTAGTATGCCATCCCTGAGTAAGGAAATTAACTGTGATAATATATGCTATTGTTACGCAATATGCAATTACATCTTAGTCATACAGAGTTTAGAAACAACCCTATACATTTGTGTATTTGCAGTGTATTACAAAATCAGTTATTCTGAAGAAAAGAGAAAAGGGGGAAAAACATTTTTAGCTGATCTTCTTTCATTATTGCCTTTTTTAAGATTCAATCTATAAGCCTGTGGATTCCAGCACTAAAGGACTTTTCCAAAGCATGACAAATCCCATACGCTCTATGTAGCAACCATCTTCTCTATGTCTGGATTGTCTAAATCACAGTTCTAAAATTTATCTTCCTAATACCATTAGCTAGTATCAGCACCAGCTCTGTTCTCACCAATAGCAGTCCTCAGTGGAAGTCACATACCTCCGCCTCTTCCTCTTCACGTTCCCTCACACTGCTGACAGCTCAAAGGCCAGACCTACATCCTCTCCCCTCTCTTCTGACATATCCCACAGACAGAAGCCAACCCAACATTACCACAAACACTCTCATTCTACAGACTATAACCGAGCCCCACTCTGTCACCTATCCAAATCTTATCATTCATAAGAGCAGATCTGACCTGCTTGGCAGGATCCCATAGGGGTAGAGGGGCCCAGGAAAGCTTCCCCAAAGCATTGTCCATTCCAATGTGTAGGAATCTGAGCAGGAAGGGCAAAAGGCCAGTATGGCTGAACAGGACACTCCTGATTGAGCTCAACCACGAAAATGAAGTACACAGAGGGTGAAGGCAGTGACAGGCTGCTCACGAGGGGTATAGACACAAGCCTGAGTGTGCAGGGATAGAGTTAGAAAAGCAGCACCACAGCACAAAAGCACTGACTGTCTTTGAGAGGTCATAATGATCAGAGGAGATTCCTGAAGACTGGAAAAGGGCAAATGTCACACCATCTTTTAGAAGAAAGGAGATTGTGGGGAAACCTCAGTCTCCAGGACAACTATGGAACAAACACTCTCAGAAGCCATTTTCAGGTACATTACGGACAAGAGGATAATTGGGAACAGACAGCATTAATTAAGCAAGGGCAACCTGTGCTTAGCTGACCTGAGTGCCTTCATGATGAAATGACTGGCTCTGTGGACAAGAGTCCAGAAGTCTCCCATAGTATTGTTTTAGACAAATAACTAGAAGATAAGGCAGGTGAAAAACCTTCGGGCTCAAAGGTTTGTGATCAGGCATTTAAAGGCCAGCTGGCAGCTAGTTTCCAGTAGCATCTCTCAGATATTAAGGCCAATACTGTTTAGTACCTTTACTAACAAGCAGGGAGACGGATGGTGTGGACTACCAACAAATTTGTAGATTGCAAAGTTTGCAGGTTCGCAGCGCTTCCCTCCCAAAATGGTAGGGCAGGGCTGCTATTCATCAGAGGGACATTGATAGGCTGGAGACATGGGCCTACAGGAACTTCATGGAGTTCCACAAAGAGACAGGCCAAGTCCCATGTCTGGACAGAATAACCCCATGCGACAGTACAGGCTGGGTGCCGACTGGATAGGAAACATTTACAGAAAACGATGAGGGTACCTGGCGGAGCATTTGAACATGAGCTAGCAGAATTGAAAAAGGCCAAAGTATATGGGGCTGTATTAGCAAAAGTGCAAGCAGCAGATTAGAGAAAGTTATTTTCCCCTCTATTTGGCACTTGAAAGATTGCATCTGGAGTACTGTGTCTAGTTTTGGACTTCCCAGTATAACAGAGACATTGCCATACTGGAACTAGCCCAGCAGAAGGCTATCAAGAAGATTAGGGGACACACACCATAAGAGAAGAGGCTGAAGGAACGGGGTGTGATCAGGTTGAAGAAGAGAAGGCTAACAGGAAATCATATCGCTCCTTACAACTACCTAGTGGGAACATTAGAAAATGAGCCTGATTCTTCTTGGAGGTGTGCAGTGACAAGGTAAGAGACAACAAACACCAAGTTCAACAGAGGAAATTACACACAAGGAGAAAAACTTAACCATGAGAGCAGTGCAGCACCAGTTTTCAGTATGCTAAGTATAACATAGAATAAAGAAATCAACCCCATAAAATCTGAGGTTTAAACTGTTAGTGCAAGTAGTAATCTATGGTTAGATGAAAGCACTGGAAAGCTGGAAAGTCCATTAGGAAAAGGTAGAACTTAATGAAACTCAGAGCATCAGTGTAAGATATTTCTACTAACTGTCACTTTGTTCTTTTGACAAACCGAACACAATTTATCTGGGATACAAATGAATTTGTCAGTAGCAATTTTTTTCTTCGTGGACAATTTGCAGTTCTTTATTGTTTCACACTGGAATTCACTGTGACTGAATGGCAACTGCTCTCAGGAGCACCTGACACTACATACAGCAAGACTGGCATAGCAAACGTTGGTCTCATCCTATAAATGTTTTTTACGTGCATGAAGATCACTGTTCCAACAAAATGTCTCCTTCCTCATAGCTTAATTACTGAACATAAATTATACAGTAAAAGAAATAACTTCCAATAGGAACATCAAAATATGACAACTGGCTACACAACCAGACATGTTTCTATTTAACACATCTGATGTAAGGAAGCTATTAATTTTCTAAATGCGTGGCCAAACTTCTTCGTAACACCTGACACAGCATTTTGCTAGGGTAATAAAAGAAAGCCTGACAGCTGCAATTTTCTAGAAATATGCATTAAGCCTTTCACTATGCTCTTGGGAAAGTTTTCTCTTCTATAAGCTCCCATAATTTGTTTTAAAATGGCTTGCTTCTGATCACTCGGACACAGAGTTCTGCATGCGCCCCAGCTACAAGTTATATTTTGGCATGCACATATCAAAGCATTGCAAAACAAATATATATCCTTCTACATATTCTCTCTGACTCTGCTTTTCAAATTATTTTATTTTAAACATTTTTTTCAGGTACTAATAACACTGAAGATTACAGTAAAAATCATGCTGATAGACTTGACTAACACAGTTCCTCTAAAAAAAATCTCCAAATTATATTAACTGAAGGGGAACATTGCAGTGAAAGTAGCTGGCTTCCCCCTCTGAGAACGAGACGCACTGGTGCCTTGCGCTGTCTGGTGACAGGAACTAAATATATTATCTGCATTCTCTGTGACATTCCACTTTGAACTTAACATGCCAGTAGGCATGGTACGAGTGAATGGACAGCTGCCATGAGGAAGGTATTTAATGTTTGAAACAAAGATTAATAGAGGAACCACAGCTAAATATAAAATAAATATGAGAAATACATGTGACAATTACCTCTATATTTCTCATTTCAAAATATTTGTTCTAAAAATTGCATTCTTTAAAAACACATCAAGTTACAAGAGATTCTTGCTACTATTAAAATTGCCCCCTGTTCATGTAATATCATTTGTGCACAGCAGAAACAGCAAATGTCTAAAAGTACCTACTAAGTTTATCCTATTTTAGAAAGAACTAAAGAACAAGTTTAAAATTTGCTTTATTTATCCTGGCATTTTCTTCATTTGCCTCTCAGTGCCACTTTGCATTAATTAATTAAACTACTCAATAGACTAAAAAAACTACTAAACATATTCTACAATGTTGGGTTATCACAAAATATTCCCACACTATATTCTGACCAGATGAGAACAAAGAATTGTGAAAGCATTGAATAATGCCATTTAAATATGTGCTCAGTATTTAAAAATGCCAGTCTGCTATAGAAAATAATTGGTCTAGAATTTAAATAGTTCAAAAGCATACAATTTTTCATAGACTGCATAACAGTCTTATGATAAAATGTGTGCACTCACAAAGAGGAAGAAATCACACATGAGAATATGCTTTAAGAGAAATTAGTGTATTTACAGATTGTAGGATAAAACTATGGATCAAATTCATGGCTTTTGCAGTGCACACATAACTCCCACTCGCCCCACAGGGACAGATTATACAGTCTTCAAATCTAGACTTCAGATCTTTATCACCGCAGAAGTGTAAGAGTCAGTCGCTGTGTGTTTTGGATTTGTCCACTGGAATATAGTTGCTATAAGCATCTACATAGAGATGTTCATAGGAATAATATTTTGTGCTTCGTTATTTTCATTACTGAAAGCAAAAGCTTAGAGTAGTTCAGCTTTCATGTCTGGCACTCTCTCACTCAACTTTCAAAAGGAAACACAAATTTAATACTCAGGACTGCATGACACAGTGCTTAGTGCAACTTCTATACATAACACAAGTTTACTACAACTAGCTCAAATTAATTAGACTAATATGATGAGACAGAAAGCATTACTGTCCCATTTTGCAGACAAAGAATAGGCAGAGGCAGACTACATGGCATCACTACAGGCATGCAAGTACTTTGCAGGACAGCCATGGAGAGGATTCATAAATAGCAATGTCAAGTCAGTGTCTTAATCACAAAACCCTCCTTGTCACTGAAACATTACATCCAATTAGACAAGGACATCTCAAAGCAGAGAAGTTTAATTTCTTCCTCACCGAAGTCTTAGATCTTTATAAAGTGTCAGCAGAGCAATCATTAAACCTCTAGTGACAGTTTGGGCACATTGGGCTAACATAAAGATTTTCAATTAAACACATCAGATATTACGCCCAAGTTAACTTAGTCCTTCAGTTTTGACAGTTTCAGGACTGTTAAAAATATCAAAGTTTTAAAACTCCTTTATGAACATTAAACTGAAAGGCTGTGCTGAATGAAGGTAATTCCCAGTTCAGAAGCCCAGCACCTGCACTGTGCATGGCCAGCCTGTTTGTGATCCGAATGGTACTTGTTTAGTGTCCCTCCAAGAGCCTCTACAGCTCTGCTAACACCACCATCACACACTTCATCACAGCCATGTTTATTTTTCTTGGCAGACCTACACAGGTTCTGTGTAACACCTCTTAGCACTTAATTCACTCAAATGTTACTTTTATACCTACAAATGACTGGCAGAAAACAAATGTTAAAGCACAAAATACATCAGGTTTGTCAGCACCGCTTGTTTCTGACAATGCTCTTTGACTTCTAAACGCGACTCTCACAGTTTCTCAGCAGGGCACAAGACTTACAGGCAGAATAATAACACCCTCTAAACTAGCATCTCTCAAGGATTTGGGGGTTAAAAATACTTAAGCATGAAACATTTGCCAAGTAACCCCATATTAAGAACTAGAAAGAAAAAATACTATGACAAGAGCTCTGTGACAGGAAATGCCATCCATAATAAAAAGCATTGCAAAAGTTTATAATCCTCCCTAGGTAACAGCAGTACCAACTACATAAAGTCTCCCATCGAGGAGTCAGTTTGACATGCACTATCCACAACTGCTCAGCAAAACCAAGGACACAGCTTCTATTTCTAGCAGCTGTCCCTAATGCTGAACGCCCCGTGCACACTTTGGAGGGAATAATGTTTTTCTACTTAGCTATTGACAATGAGAAACTAGAGTGGCACAAAACATCAATGGCTGAATAAGATGAGTGCAGAAAATAAAAACACCCCCAAAAGAACACTGGCCTTTTGACAAAAACAGCTGAGATCCACAGATTATTATTAGCACAAGCTGACAGTGAATGGGAAGAAAGCCAAAGGTGTACCAGTGCTTAAGTAAAGGACTCAGGATGACCTAAAAAGCATCAGTGTAAATCTGGCATTAGTGTGAAGTAAGCAAATAGACACAACACTCATCAGCAGAAGATAAGCATATAATTGATACTTCTCAAAGTATTTAATGAGCATTTTTATTTTTATGGCAGGTTATATAAGACTTGAGAGCTCAGAGGCACAAGTAACTTCAGGCATGAGCTGGTACAATTCACAATGTGGATGTGAATGTGAAAACAAAGAGGAGAAGTCAGACTAGGAAAGGCAGGTGAGAGGAGGAGCACTTTTACCTGGAGGAGGTGCAAATGACTTGTCCTTCTTTCTTCCAAACTTACTTGCATCTCTTACAGTTCAGAGTAATCTTCCACAGCATTTTAGTACCCACTCATGCATTACACTATACAGTGCAGTTCCCACCTTCCTCCTCCTCACCTTTAACTTGCCCACCACAGTCTCCTCCTGCACAACACATTGAGTGCCGTAACATGCAGGTAACAGCTGCAAAACAGAGGAGAATTAACATGCTCCGTATAAGATGTTTCTTGAAATTGTGTTAGATATGATAAATCTGCTGGACTAAGAGGCCCAGGGAGTCAAAGGCATTAGTGTGACCCTTCTCACTACGCAGTGACAAGTGGTCAATACATCCTGGCATTGCAAGTACAGAGAAGGCAACACACTTCCCCCACAGCAATGATCCCCACACAGACTATCTAAACCCTTAATAAAGAAGAGCAGTTAATGCTTTAAAAATATTAAGGTATTAAATAGTGCCTTCCTTTTGATAACACTTCTTACTGTCTTCTCACTTAAATGCCGAAACATTTAATGGGTGGAGTCAAGAGGGCAATAAAATATTTTTGTGGTGTCATTATAATCCAGCTGTCATTGGATTCACTCTTCTCTGGAAGAAGTCTAGGAAGAGGTAGAAAAAAGAACTTGGAGCTGCAGTATTGCTGTTGTCCAGTCTTCCATTCTTGAAGATAAAACAAAGAAAACATAAAAGAAGAGGGAAGCATAATTAAAATAAAGACAGCTTTTGTGTCTCCTGCACACCTTTAATTGTAATTTGTTGACCAAGTTGAACTCATGATCTTGTCAGCTGTTCTCAGATCTACCCAACTATGCTAGCACCAGACAATGTAACGCTCAGTTTCGAGCAGCTTTGCCAGCTGAGGATTCAACACTGACTTGCTAAAGGAATCATGTTGGTTACTTAGGATGCATTTTTCTTGAACAGAAGACAACAGAGATGTGAAAGATGAGGAACAAAGTGGAGGAAGGAAAGTAGTGCACAAGTGTAGTGCACAAGTAGTGCGCTACTACACGAAAGAGTGATCAGGCATTGGAACAGGCTGCCCAGGGAAGTGGTGGAGTCACCATCCCTGGAGGTGTTCAAGAAACATGTAGATGTCGTGCTCAAGGATGTGGTTTAGTGAGTTAGGTGGTGTGGGTTGACAGTTGGACTTGATGATGCTTGAGGTCTTTTCCAACCTTAATGATTCTGTGATTCTATGATTCTAAGTTAAGAGCAGAATCCTACATCCTACACTCCAAGTGACTTGCTTGGGATTTAGCCACAGGGGATAAGACGGGTAATGTGGACTCTCTTTTCTGTCTCAAGCTTTAGGATTTATTCAGTGACATCACCGCGGGCACTGGCTCTAAGTGTGCACTGAAGCCAGGGTGGCTGAACTACTTGAGATCTGAGGGCCAATAGAGCTCACTGGCTACTGATTTTTAACAAAAGGCATAAAGCCCTGTATTAAGTAATTCAGCTCTCAGAAGCTGCTTTCAGAACAGATGGGCTTGCAATTGATGAGCTTACAACTATAACATTTACTCTTCCATTGTATCTTGCTGTAAACTAAACTTGCAAGATCTTGAAGTGACAGCTTGCTTTTCTCTTTCCTCTCTCTATGCCACCTACCAGATATAAACTCTGATCTTCCCCTAGATAGAAAGTATAATAATATATATTTTAAAAAAATCACAGAGCTACTATTTGACCTTAAAATAATATTGCATAAATAATGGAATGTTTCCAAACATTGTCTTTTTTTGGTCAGTGAGACACAGACTCCAAAAAGTATGAGAAATATACAGCTGTGAATACTGAGTTTTGCTTAAAGGCTATGTCCCCACTCTCCCAAAACCTATTTGTCTAACTCTCCTGAGTCAGACCAAAATTCAGAACTTTCCAGAATTTTCACTAGTGGGAGGAGATGAAAGCTTTGGAGAAAGAGCTTTTAACAAAAGGATTAGATGCAAAAGCAAGGAGGAGGGGCAGGTGACTGGAGATCGTGTTTCTTGCCACCCTGAATATTCTACAACCCAAAGAATGCAAAATAGAGCTTAAACCCCACTTCTGCCTTATTAGAGATGGAATTCAAACTTCTCTCCCTGGGAAGCATCTTCTTCCCACTTGCTTTTCTGGAACAACTTGCTCTCAAACCTGTCAATTTGAATATCCCCAGTCAACTGGGCAGGACACTTGCTCACGAGCCCAAGGTCTTCATTCAGCTCTCTGCTCTGACCCAAGCCGTCAGTCATGTCCCAAAGCACTGTCACTGGAGAACAGAGTGAAGAGGGGGTGCAATCACATCTTCCTGATTTGCACCTGATGCCAGCACCCCCAGTTTCTGGGTTTTTGGTCAAAACTATCAACCCCAATTTAACACAAATTCACAAAGAGTTTCAGTTTCAAAGCTATTCGTTAGTTAAACTGAACACATTCAGTGAGAAAGGTTCTGAATGTTTTTGCACTTAAATTTGATTTTATTTTTCCAACATCTTATTCCATCATTTTGATTTTATAAAAAGACACATTTTTTTCCTGCAAATCTCACCTCATTTACCTCTTTAGTTCATCACAGCTATAGGAACACTTTACTACTCACTGTAATGAGCTCTGCTATTCAGCTCATGCATCAAATGTGTTGCACACCATGTGAAAAGCAGAATTTTGTCACCTCAGTTCTCAGCTGAAGAAGGGAGCTCTTTTTGGTGTCAGTCTGTTCGGCTTAACTATTCAAACAACTCTTTCTAACAACAACAAGCTTTACTCAGCTCTCACCCTAGTGCTGTACTGTCACATCTGCATGGATTATAAAACCTCCCACTGTAAAAGTTACTGCGGGATAGTAAGTTCTGTTCTCAGTCATTGGCACATAATACAAAAGCTTTACACATCGTCACAGGGCGCTCTGGTCTCATGTGGAACACTTCTGAGAAACAAACAAAAAAAACCTCAAACTGCGAATTCTCATACAGATAAAGGAGATTCATAATGAGAACCTGTTGCTTCAAAAAAATAACAAAAAGTATACTTTGCTTAGTTTGCAGCTTCGTTTGCATGGTTACTTTTGCTGCAAGGAAATGGCCTCAAAAATGCTGTCTACATACCAGAGTTTCATGACCTAATTCTCCCTGATGCAGTTTGGAGAGTTTACCTTCAACAAAACAGGCAGGAGGATAAAATTCAAATATCATTCATTCTGGGTGTTTAACTTCAGGCATGTTAAAATACCATGTTGTTGTTGTTGTTGTTGTTTTAGCTTTGACAGAAAGATAAGTCCCATTGCCTGTGTGGCTCAGTTTTCTGTTTCAAAGAGACAGCATGTTCGGCTGTGTCAGTAGTGGAAAGGCTGTGGCAGGGCATCTGCCTGGGCAGGAGACACCGTGCCCCTCTCTACCTTCGACATGCACAAGACTACAGCTGCCCACCTACAGGAACCAAATCTCCAAAATCTTTCAATAGCATGTGAGACTAACTAAAGAGGTTTCTAGGCTTCTATTTAATTTTTTTTTTTAAGACTGTGTGGGAGATGACTTTCTGAAACACACAAAAACCAAAAAATAATTAGACCAATATTCATATTAGGAGGGCTTTGAGTACTAGGACACCCATAGCACATAAACCAGGAAAAGTTAATAACCAACTATTATATTCCAATAACAGGAATATTTTTTCATTTCCTAAGAAATAGGAAGATGTTTCAAAGGTGCAAGCACGCATTTAGTCATGCTGGCAGACATAGTCACGCTACTGACAATTGGCATGGTAGGTACACTTAAAATACATAATTTATTTGAAGTTATGAAGCTTGGGCTTTATAACTGTATGACCTGGAAACCAAAATGTATCCCCAAATTTCCTGGTTTTGTATTACTATACATAACGTGTGAATCATAGATCTTATTAAACCAAGGATTTATGTATACAAAATAGTGAATAACACTTGCAAGAGGTGAATGATCTGTAACAGTACATTCACTCTATACTCTGAAAAGATAGTGAGAGTACAAAAAGACAAAACTACTAAATAGGTGGATAAAAGACTGGGAGCAATTCTGATGCCTGGACAAGGCCTCTAGTGCTATTTCAGATGTCCTAGACACCTGCACAGAACAAGGTTACCTGTGGAGACCTGCAGAAAACAGGCTTTGCTGCAGCAGATGTTGAGGGTCTAGAGAAATTATACAGGCTGAGGGACATACATTACAGCTAAATACCTGAAACTGGAAAAGGCTTAAGTTCTGTAGATTCAAATGTAAACCCGGAAGAACACAGGATTAAAAAAAACTAAAACAAACAAACAAACAAACAAAAAAAAAAAAACAACACTGAGGAACCATTTGCTCTTGGCTCAGATTAATGTAAAAACTTCACAAAAAAAAAAGTGAAAAGCCAACATTTGCCTGTGGTAATAAAGGAATGCTAAGTCAAGACAAGACCATTGCAGTAAAGCCAAAGGAATTATTTGCATGATACTCCCTACGCAAGAAGGTAAGACCTTGACATCTCTGTACCAAAGTATTAGCAGAGGAAGCTTTGGGGCAGATTAACAAAATGAAGAGGCACAAAACACCCATACCCAAGAGTTCACTCGAGAGCTTTAAAACAATGGAGGCATGATCAAATCAGCTGCTATAATAAACAAAAGAATTGGTAGGCACATGGGAATATGATGTAATGAGGAAGAGAAAGCATGGCTTTGTGAAGAGAAGTCATAACTTCAAGATTACTAGTGTTTCTGTAAGGAGTTAATGATTATTTGGATAAGGATGATTTGGTTAACGTAGTATATTTAGATTTCTGGAAAGCTCTCACAAGCCAAAAGCTCTTAAACAATGTCACAAGGTAAAATAAAAGGTCTGTCATGAATTACTATTTAAAGGATGGAACAGAATAAGCAAGCAGTTTTCACAGTATTACTAGTGGAATTCCAAAATGACCTGCTCTACTAAACACAAATGTCCTGGAAAAGATGACAAACAACAAGGTTATAAATTTGCTAAACTACTCACACCAGCTCAAAGTAAAGCTGCCTACAGAGAACTGCCATCATCGTTACTACACACTACAACAGCCAGTGAAATTCTGTGCTGATAAATGCAAAGTAAAAGACAACTCCACCTGAGGATGAGCAAGGGTAAGTGCTGAATTCACTACTGTTCCCAAGAAAGAGATCCTGGAGATGTTGCCAATAACTTTCCGAAAACAACACCTCAGTGGCCAATGGCAGTCAAATGGGTGGATATAGTGTTAAAATTTTTTAGGAAGGAAACAAAGAGTAAAACAGAAAATGTCATATAGGCAGAGTGCTCACATCTTGAATCTCTCACACAAACCACCCTTAGGAAAAACTGAGGCTCTTCAACTTGGAAGAGAACTTCAGTGTCGTAAAAATAACACAAGTCTACAGAATTAGCAACAACTCTGAAGAAAGTGAACAGGAATTGACAATTCATTATTTCTCATATCAGGAAAACTTAGCACCCCCCATGTTTTTGCTGCAGGTATTAAGCTGCAAGTGTAAAACAACAAAAAGACTTTCTTAGAAAATGCATAAACTTGTGGAACTCACCACTACAGAGGCTCAAAGCATAAACATGTCCAAATAAAAGCAACTTAATGAAAGACAGGATTAAACACAGTGGTTTGGATGTATCTTCCATCCTATCAAAAGCAGGATTTGGTCTACCCCTCTTACTTTAAATGTCTGCTGCTCATCCCTGTTAGACGCAGAACAGCAAGCTATGTTGTCTAAGCCACAGTAGTGGCACTTACATACCTCTGGCTCTTCTCTGCCAGTCCAAATCTGAGTGTTCTTCAAGCTGTCATACAAGGCTTCTGTTTTCCTGTCCAGTCCCCAAAGCTGCTTGAGTAGCTATTGTCTTTAACTCTCCTCAGTCAGACCAAAATACTGTCAAATTAATTAGACTCATCAAAGGCAATTATTTTATTTAAAATTGCAGATGGAGAAGAAATTGAGAAGATGGAGAGTCCAGCTACCAAGAAGTGCAAGATACTCTTTGCTCCTGACTATTAAAAGTAGATGCAATACTGGCAAATAAAAGACGGTCTTTGAGCAACAATAAACAAGACAAGCTAAGAACAGAAAGAGCTGGTGTCCAGTGCTGCAAGGATTTGGCAGTGTGCTTGTCTTCTGTTTATAGAAAGCATAATGGCAGTATACAGTCCTTCCAGGGACTGAGCAGAGGACTTACGCAGTGTCTGTGCTATATAGCCTGTTTGATGTGCCACTTTGCTTTTACAATGCCTTACCAAAACCAGAGAAAAATAAAACATAGATTTTACCACTTCTCCCTTTCCAAAATATTGTTGCAAATTACACAAATCTGATGCACCTATCAGCCTACCACTAAATATACCTTGTTCCCAAAAAACCTACTGCTTCAAGCTAGAGTAGAAAAATAGAAGTGAAACAAGCCATTCCTAAATTTAGATTCTTTTTTCATGTACAAATAACGGAATGTGAAAGTAAGGCATATAAGCATTTAACTAGATGATTCTGAATACAGAGATACTTTTAGATCTTTTAAATTATTTACAGGCCTAAAAGGATGGTCAAAAATGAAAAATACGTCCAATTATTAAGAATAAAAATAAAATAAAAAATAGATCATGCTTACTTTCCTACAAATATCTACAGTACTAAACACACATTCAGCAAGAGTGAATGCCTGAATCTACAAGCACCCAAGAGTACTTACTGTAAGAGCTATCTCTTTTTTTAATCCCCATTAATTTTGCCCACATGTAACTTTTAGATTGCATGCAAAAATTATTCTGCTGCATAAGGAAAGTGTGCCTGAAATGACTTATTCTCCTACTTATTCCATTTAAAGCAGACTGAGGAAAAAAATAAGCAATTTTTAATCTTCAAGCAATTTTGTTCATTGACTCATGACCATTAACAACATTTATAACTCTGTAAATTATAATCAGGATAATCAAATCCTGTGCTTCAGGGTACGAGCTGATCACCACAGGAGCTGGGAAGAAATTTTCTCCCATCTGCTGCACTTCACAGTTGTTTAGGTGCATTGCTGGTACGATGGAAAGTTCACCCTGTGTGAATGCTGGTGGCAGAATATAAGGCTTTGAATGCCAAAAATGTCAGAATGACAAATTCTAGGTGATTGATGAGAAATCCCTACAAAGCCTCCCCACTCGCTGCCAGATTCTGCTGCTGTGCTATGGACATGGACCAACAGACCAGTAAGTCTACGACTTCCAGGTCTACACAACACTGCTAAAGCAAGGCAGACAGAAATAGAGAAGCATCTCTTTCCTACAAACGCTGAATTTTAATTTCTCCTTTTGTAAACAGGTCCTTGACTGACTAATCTTACCCCCAGCAAATATAATTTGATTTTACTGTAGCCATATATGTAAACAGAATACGAGAAAATCATGGCATTAACATTATTAACTACTAACAAAATTATATTCCTCAAGTAAAAGCTAGAACATAACTTAATTTAATCTAATACATTCCATGCACACAGACATACATATATACACTCACACCAAAATGACATTAATTTAAACATCATGTTTCTGAAATCCACTCATCTGAGGTCAGTATATAGGATTGAAAACTTCACTTAAACAGGATTTCTCTGTCATTCTATTGTATTTGTCTATTGCCATACGACAATATGAAGCACAAATATTTCAGAAAAATCTGAAATCAGGAGGAACTTATATTTCAATATCCCACATAAAAAACCAAACTAAAACTAGGATTTTGCTGTGTACGTAGGAGTGATGCCAGCAATAGCTATAGCCCAGTCAAGCACCATAGAGCTTTAAGTGCCACCTTTAACCTGCCAGCTTAAAATCGCTATCCATAAAGTTATCAGGACACACACATGGGACTCCCACAGCAATGCTCTGCAGACCCCTAAGGCTGTAATCTCACTGTGAGTGTGCAGGAGATGGCATTTACCCTCTCCCTTAACCTGGAGTGTTATACCTGTACAGCTCCCAAGAACCACTGAAGATGTCAGAAGGTGAGTTGGTGACCAATATCTGTGCCAAAATACTGCTTTAAGGAAACATATTCCTATTAAGCATGGGCAGAGAAGCTTCACTACTGGCTTAGTGATTCCTCCTTACAGATAAAACTCTTCCTACTAGGAAGCTCCATCTTATCTATGAGTCAATGTCATGGGGTCAAGGCTGAGAGCTGGAGCTGGCCTGTGTCATTAGCGTTGCTAAATACAGGGTTGGACCCATCACATAATCTGCATGGTAAATTTGAGACAGAATTTACAAGAGCGTGTCTCTAAAGAAGTTGCTGAAATCCATGAGATTGCTCCACACTGTCTTTAAGATATACCTTCAAGCACCTGAACATCAGGTACCTGAATGTATTAATTCTCTTCCTAAATATTCACATTCTCTCTCTGCCCCTAGAAGTGTTCATAGAAAATTGTGGTTTTATGTATGCATCTAAATATTTCCCCTTTGTGTCTGCAAGACTACTTTAGACTAGAAAACTCACTTTAAAATTATATTAATTTCCACATTTACTCAAATGGCACCAGGAGAGGGGGTGAGAGAAGACAGGTAAGGCATGGAAGTCTTGGCATCTGAGTGAGTATCACAGCTTTTGAAGCAGCAACAGGAACACATCCTTCTAATTAAAAATGATTGTTTCATGAAAAACAGTATGTACTTAAGAACAGTGTTTCAGGTAGTTCACTTAATATTGCATAGATACACTCTGTACTAAAGTTCTGTTATAAAAGTGAAATTAATAAAACAGTTTTGGTATGTGCAAAGTAAGGCAGTGTGTGTATGTGTGGGTGTGTAAATACTACATACCCAGATGCAAACCCTCGATGCATTGAGTAAACTTCAGCTCCATACCTTAGTAGTCAATTCTGAGTCTGGTTACCTTCCGGATTGCTAAGTCTTTCTAAATTAGAACAAGCAATTTCTCTTTGTTTTACCTAATATTTGAAAATGGCAAAAAAGTCCCATGGGTCACTGAAAATTATCCCTTCATTCCTGCCGCCTGTTTCAAGTCAGTCAAAACATTCCAGACTTCAAAAGGGGGCTTTGCCTGCTTAGGCCATTTTGGTGTCCTTCTACGGTTGGCCTATGAGGGATTGGTTATTTGGATAAATTAGTTTGTGGAGCCTGCTGGCCTTCTAGAAGACCTCAGTGTCTGACTGCAAATTAGTTCTACCGAACATGTAGAAATCCCTGGGCAGACGAGAAGAAATAAATGGTGATAAAATCTAATACTACAATGTTTGTAATGTGATTTTATTCTGCTCTGTAGCTTGTAAGCAAAGCTAATGTTGAATTTAAAATTTTAAAATATAAAAATGTCCATGAAAGCACAAAATCAGATCAGTATCCGAGTCACAGCAGAGAAGGCTGGATGCCAACTTTAAAGTTAAGCTTCCA
>NW_010131983.1:0-13339 GCF_000699245.1 Pterocles gutturalis | reverse complement strand
CAGGAATCTTTTACAAGAACAAACAAAAACTCTCCTGGTTTTCCACAAAATCAAGTAGGTATTTACATTACGGATGCACCCCCGCTTAAGCCAGGAAGTCACACAGTTGAATTCTGCTGGAGCTTGGGCTGTGAATAAACTGCTATGCAGTCTTTTAGTGCATAGTTGTACAACTGCCTAAGGAGAGTTTATCCTTAAGGAAGAAAAGTCAGAGAGCCAAAACTAACAAACGTGGCTCCTTGAGCGGAACAATGGTCCAGAAAACCTAGTAAAAAAGAAAATAAACTTCACTGGCAGTTTGCTTTTTACTGTTAAGGGCTATGCTACAACTTCATCAAGACTTTCAAGAAGAGACCACGCAGAACAGTATGTATACAGTGCATGTATACAGCGGTTGGAAGCAGTCAGACAAATTGTGTATTTTTTTTATACCCATATATATATATATATATACACACCCATTTTTTTATAAGGTGATCTAAAAATGCCTTACACTGTAATAAAGACAAAGATCCATCTCTCTAAGGAAAAGAGGGTTTGTAGGTAAGATCAGTGGTGGTATCTGTTGATGGATCCCAACCAAACCCCTGCAAGGTCTCTGTGCTGCTCCTAAAGCTGGGACCATAAGGTCAGCGCTGATGTGTGCATGGAAAATGCACTAAGAGTTACGCTGGCAGTGGGATTAGTTTCTGGCATCATTGGCAGAAAATTACAAATGCTCATTAAAAATATGAGCTATGATGAATGCTGTGTTTAGGCTCTGGTTCTGCAAAGACTTACAAACACACACAACCCTACAAGCTGTGGGTAGAAGTACTTCTGTCAGTGCAACAAGCATCGTTGCCTACAGCACTGCAGGGTTTCTGCCATTGATTAGGAAAAGTACATTTTAAGTAACAAGAATTCCTCCATGGTGCTATTACAAACCCAGCTGAATAAGTAGTTAGTAGTGTGTAAGGTACGCTCTTCAAACTGTCCACAAACGCCTTACAATTTTCAGGAGTATTTTCACTAAAATATTTTTAAAGAAAAAAATTCCATTAATAGTTACTGATTGAGCAGTTACCATAGACTGCCTAGCAGCAGCTCGTTTCAATTTGGGGAATTTAAATACATCAGCTAGTTCCGGATGTTCATTATTTTTGACACTTACCGAGTGTTATAAGTGGGTTTTGTGGCTTATGTTTCCAATATCCTACCAACTGCAGATAGAGAGGGGAAGGAGAGTGGGAAGGGTGTGGGTGATTACATTTTATAAGCTCAGTTACAGATTGCAATAGCATGGTGCTTGTTGGTTATTGCCTTGCAGAGCTTTCCAAAAAGGAAGCATGTTACACATTTCTTCAGAATAGCAATGGAACACAGAAGAGAGTGCAGTGCTGTGCCAGCCTTTGAGAGAAACTGAGGTAGACAATGACATGATATTCACAGGTGATGATGCTATGAGTTTTCAAACGAAGGCAAAATGCTTGTACTTTCACCCGTTTTCCTAGTAGACTTTTTCCCCCCATGTGACACATAGGTAACGCAAAGGAACGACAAACATGCTGTCGATGACATTGTTCAAACCCAGGGTCATGCCTGGCTGTCACCAGCCATGCCCGCGGGCACGGCCATGCCACCACTGCAGCGGTGGCCTCTGAAACCTCCCCGGGGCTGGACAGCCATGCCAATGAATCTCAGCTCGCCTTGAAACAAAATGAACTTTCTAGCCCTTCTGGTAGCAAAGATAACCTTGAAAATGTGAAGAGAGTGTAATCTGATGCCTCAGTAAGACTGCAAAGAGCTTGAAACAAAGACGGAGAGATGTGAACTGCCCCAGCCATCTCTCTCTGGGCCCCATGGACTCAGCATTTCTGTGGTCGTGGAGTCTGGCGTTCTTCCAAGATTCCACAGAATCTCGCATGTTTGCTGCAAAATTCATTATTTTGCTGCCGCCAGGTGCTGGATGTTTTTTGGTTTGGGGTTTATTTCCCTCCTCCCCCCCTTTTCTTGATGAAACCAGCTCCTTGCTCTGCATCTTTCCATTAGTGGAGGAATAAAGTTAATTTTTGGTTCAAGAGTCGCTCTCAGATACATGGCATGGGCTAAGCAGGAGAGCAGTGTCCGGCGAGCAGCAGGGAGGAGCAAAAAGTTGGAAGTATGCAGCCAGGCTGCCCAGAGCGCCGACCGAAAGCTGAGGTTTGGGGGCTGCGGGGGGAATCGGAGAAGATTAACTGCTGAAGCAGACCAGGAGCACCTCCTTTCTTGGCTCATTGGGAACACACTGTTTGGATCTAACTTGACTGCTGAGGGCCTCAGAGTCTTCGCTCTGTTTTCCAGATGCGCAAAGTCCATCATCAAAAATACTTGATGTTGAAAATACTTCTTGGAGTACGATTTTGCAATGAGAATTTTCAACTATGAGACTGGTTGGTGTAGGAACAAAAAGTATTTTATGCTATATAACCTACATTGCTACCAAAGAGAGACTGATGGGGAAGAAATACCCTCCAAATTGTTCCCAGAGTGTACAGTAACTGTTGAAAGCACACTAATATTTACTTGTGAATACTTCCTTGTGCTGAATCTTGCAAATGAATTTTTAAATGCATTTTTAAAAAAATCAATAGGCAAATCAAATGAAATAAAATACCTGCTTACCTCAATGCCCTTTTGAAGGTTTTTTAAAAAGTTCTCATCAGACTACCTCTAATCCAGGTGTATGCCTACCTCAAGGATATTAAGCCAGAATCTTCTGATTATCAACATTTGTCATGTTTCTAGGACTTCCAGAGGGTTTCTAGGGCAACACATTCATGCCAATGCCAAGTTTGGGACCGGTAGAGATTTAGCCTACCACAAATGTAAGCCACAATAATTTTACATCAATTTTTTAAAACCAATTTGGTATAAGGTGTAATGTTACCCATTCTCAGTTTCCTTACAATCAGAATTTCTCTAACATCCCAACTGACATTTTCATCTCAAAAATATTTAAAACAAGATGTGTTGTTTTTTTTTCTTCTTCTTCTTCTCAGGTGTGTGTGAGCAGTGGGACTCATTGCAAATGACGGGGAGGCAGAAAATCCTCCCCAGGATGGTGAAGAATAGGACTCACAAATTCAAATGGAGATTGAAGCGTGAGTATACCAAAAGTGGCATGAGATACAGCCCTATGTATGGCACTTCAAAGTGTAAACATGTTGACTATGTACCAGACTTACAGATCTCAGTAGCAAGACAAATACTACTACTTTGTTGGTGTTTGCTCCAGTCAATCAACTGAAGAGGTACATCCACAGAAAGATCAGTGAGATGAGCAACACAGCATTTCAACAGTCTTTGAGCTGAAACAGCCCAGTCATTGAGGCAGCCCAGTTGTAGGAACATGAATAGAATAGAATAGAATAGAATAGAATAGAATAGAATAGAATATTGCAGTTGGAAGGGCCCTACAATGATCACTGAGTGCAACTGCCTGAACACTTCAGGGCTGACCAAAAGTTAAAGCATATCATTAAGGCCATTGTCCAAATGCCTCTTAAACATTGACAGGCTTGGGGCATTGACCACCTCTCTAGGAAGCTTGTTCCTGTGTTCGACCACCCTCTCAGTAAAGAAACACTTCTTAGTGTCCAGTATAAACGTCCCCTGGTACAGCTTTGAACCATTCCCGCGCATCCTATTGCTGGATCACAGGGAGAAGAGCTCAGCACCTCCCTCTCCACTTCCCCTCCTCAGGAAGCTGTACAGAGCAATGAGGTCACCCCTCAGCCTCCTTTTCTCCAAAGTACACAAGCCCAAAGTCCTCAGCCACTCCTCACAGGCCATGCCTGCCAGCCCCTTTCACCAGTTTTGTTGCCCTCCTCTGGACACACTGAAGGACTTTAACATCCTTCTTAAATTGTGGGGCCCAGAACTGCACACAGTATTCAAGGTGAGGCCGCAGCAATGCTGAATACAGCAGGATCATAACTTCTTTCGACCAGCTGATTTGCCGTGTTTGATGCGCCCCAGGGTGCGATTTGCCCTCTTGGCTGCCAGGGCACACTGCTGGCTCACACTGAGCCTGCTGCTGACCGGCACCCCCAGATCCCTTTCTGCAGGGCTGCTCTCCAGCCACTCCTCTCTCAATTTACACTTGTGCCCAGCACTACTTCGACCTAGGTGGAGGATTCAGCATTTGGACTTGTTAAATTCCATCCCATTAATCATTGCCCAATGCCCCAGTCTATCTGGATCCCTCTGGAAGGCCTCTTGTCCCTCGAGAGAGTCAACAGCACCTCCCAGTTTACCACTGAGATCTGTTTCACTGACAAATTGGGCTGAAATCAACAATCGATTTATTAATACAGATATGCAAATTAAAAATAACCCACCACTTACAGAGATTGAAGAACTCTTGTTTTAGCGTCATAAAACACAAGCATATCATTAGCAAACAAGCTTCAAAGTCTTTTTTGGACTTGGTAAGAAAGAAACTGAACATCAATGACTTTTTCAGTCAGGATAATACACAGATATCCTCTGTCTAGCGAGACTCAGTTTTGTGTTATGCTTCTTTCTCAGGTACCTAGTAAAAGAAAGGCTGGGGCAGATGTAGCGTTCAAGTTTGCAAGCACAAGTTTGCAAGTCCATTCCTACAGAATGTGAAGCAAACACATGACAGTACCATCAGGACCATTCCTCCAGGTGATGAAAGTGTTGCTTAGATGCTAAAATCCCCTCTCAGCTGTACAAATGCAACAGAGAGCAGAAGTTAGCCTACTGGGCTTACTGTGGTATCCTTTTGTGCATGTTAACACTGACAGGCTGCATTCGCACGTGAAACATCACCCTCTTTCTCAACAGAGAAATCTCGGCCAAAAAAAATGGCAAAGTACTTCTCTCCTACCCTCTCATGGTGCTTTCTGACAATCATTTTCATTTTCCTTTCTCCTTCTCCTGGTACTTCCTCTGTTGTCCATCTAGCTCTATTTTGCTAAAACATTATACACCTTCAATTCTCAGTTGCTGAATAAAGATCCTCCCTTACCCACACATACCTGAAATTGCCTCCACAGCATAGTTTGTAATGGCCAGTTACAAAATTAAAGTACCTTTCAACTGGCATTTATAGAAAAGTTTTCCTCTTTTCCTATGGACTACCACCAGGTTTTAGGGGTGGCTACATGTGCTTGGGATCTTAAATCCCAAACATCTTTTGGTTTCTGTGTTGTAATTACAGTGTGTTAATCTATCCCTCACCCTCTCTTTGTTTCTTGTATGCACACACAGAGCAGCATAAACAAAAACAGTGTTCACACCATCTTCTTTATTTTCATTGAGACTATTTAGCCTTTTGACTACTGCTTTTAAGAAATCTCCCTGTTGGTCACTGTTGCAAAAGCAGCAGCCCGTCCAATTATGAATGAATTAAAGAGAGGGCTAATTGCAGGATTTAATTCACCAGTTTAACACCCCCATTTTAAATCTATCCAATGACATGACAATCAGTAGAGTCACACCCCACAAAGCTGCTTCTGCCCTGTGTCACATACCTTTGGGCTCTCGCAGTCACAGAAGCCTAAGTGCTTGTTGGTGCAGTGAGTCTATTCAGCAGTCACTGGTTTAGATTTTGATAATCCTGATAGCATCCATGACTACCACCCACTTGGGTAATGTGAAGGGAAATTCTGAGCAGATGAAGTGTTTTACAGGCTCTCTGGACTAAGTGGTGAAAAGAAGGAATGGAATGAATAACCCCAACAGGAGTGCTGGTAGTGCCAAACCATGAACAAATATTTCCCTTAATACTCCTGTTATGTTAAGTGACAGTTACATTTGTCATTACATACAGCTCAAGCGTATGATTACCCAACCCAAACCCACTGCAGCACACGAAGCCCTGATTATTCCGGGCATACAGAGAGGCAGCATTGCAGCGCGAGCCGCAGAAACTCCCAACAGCTTCGGGGAAAGGCTTTTTGTGCATAGAGGAAAGCCTGATCCCGAACAGAACAAGGGCTGAGCTTGGGTGGTGCCGAAAGCTCTGGGACTGCAACTGCAGACAGGACCATCCCTGTTTAGCACCAGTCGGTAACCATGGCCACCCCTTTCTCTCGGAGTGAATTGGTCCTTTTCACACATTGCTGTAGCAGCGATGGATAAATACCCAAACGTACACATAGAGACAGGCTGTGGAACAAATGAACGTTGGAAAATAATCAAAGCCATATTGCTTCAGACAGTAAAAATGACACTAGGAGAGAAGTGTAACAAAAACACGCAACACAACAGGCTTCTTATTAGGTGGCTTAGTTCTTTCTACTCTGTTGCTATGTGAAAAACCAACACAAGCATTGGGGAAACTGGATATGTAAGGGGAAGAGTGAGAGATGATGCAGAGTATTGTCAAGTGCAGAAAATAATCAAACCAGAAAAAATGCAGGAAATAAATCTAATCAAATTTACCAAATAGTAGGTTTTGGAGTTATTTTACAACTGGTAAAAAAACAAGGACATTTCAATGTGCACCATTTCTGTTAAAACAATCCAGAATAAAAACATATATGTAGCATTTTGATGTTCACTGAGTGCCAAGAATGATATCACAGACTAAACTAACAAATCTGTAACACACACACACAAATCATTTGACTGTGCATGAAATATTATTTTTAAATATTAACTGTATCTGATAGTTTGAAAAGTTTCTTACTATTGTGACTTTATAAACAGGCATTTACAAGAAACAATGATGCTGCTAAAGATATTTGTTTTAAGAAACATTAATTTTGCCACTGTTCATAAGATTTTGCAGATAGGAGTTGCACCCGCTTCTCACAGAAGCAACAGTTGCATAAATTCACACAGGCAAAGAGAAATAACTCCAAATAACAGGATGAAAACTCTCTAATAGATCAAAATGTTAACAATATAAATGCAGTAAGCAGATTTTTTCTCAGAGAAAGCAACAGCCATCATTTTGTAATATGAATCACTGAAATATTTTTAAATCTATGCTTATTTTCTGTAGCTTTAGCATAAGCCTCTGCTTCTCAACGAATGTCGTCATTCACTGCTTCTAACCATTAAAAGTGCATGTAGCTTTCTAAAACTTTCCAGCCACTTCATTGCAACAAAACTAATTACCACTTTAAAAGCCATAACTTTTTTTCTCAGGACTGACAAGTTGTTTACTTACAGACTTCCCATTTATTCCCTGGGGGTCTTCCATTGAAGATTTCTTCTTCCAAATTATATATGGGCTATTAGTTACAGTGAAGTTCACACAGTCCTAGTACACACACACACACCTGTGGAAAAGACAGTACCACATTGCCGTATTAATTTTTTGGCATGAAATTAAGAGCTGATCTTTACATCTGCAATTTTCCATTAACTAACAAGTATTCACAAGTTGGAAGCAGTTAGCTTCGATAAATTGAATTAATCTTGAAAATAAATATGTAGTTGAGCTTTTTATTGCAGATTCACATGAGCCAAAAGCAGGCAGCGAGAGCCCCGTTGTGCTCGCTGTCGGCAGAAGAATAAAAGGCAGCCAGGAACTCTTCTACTGCCGGTATTTCTGTGCCAACGACATCTTTTTTTTTTTTCTTTTTTTTTTCTTCTTTTTTTTGTTTGGTGAAGTTCAGCCTCTCCCTGATATCTATCAATGTCAATTGTACTTTAATGCAAAGAGGAAATATTAACAAAGAAATATGATTGTAGATTGAGCCAGGATAAAAGAGAAAATCCACAAAGTTTTCAAAATGTTGCCCTCAAGCTAAGGATATTTTTATACTAAATCTCTTCAAGTTTACATTAGGTCACAGTCCTAGCCCCTATAAATTATAAATATGGGATGCTTTGTGTTCTCTCACCTTTGGAAACAGTGTTCTTTGATGTTAAAAATAACAGTGAAGTGCTGAGATGAATTAACCAAGGCTTACCCCCCAAACAGACATCAATTCAAAATATGGTTTCCTTACAGAGATAATTTTCTTTAGAATAAAATGCTGTGACCTTCTTAAAATTTAGAATTAATCATCCAAATAATTCAAACAAACTCAACTAAAATCCTCATTAGAAAAATTGGCTTTGTTTTTTTTAAAGATATGGGGCAAATGCAGTCTGCTAAAGAATAATAACAATGTAAATCTCTTTTTTTTTTAGTGCGTATGTATACATATGCCTTATATACACATAGATGTGAATAGCACTTTGCTTATCTATGACAAGCAAAGACCCAATGGCCTGAAGAAATTCAAATTGTCCTAAAACTACTCTGTATATGAAGCATACATGTATATTTTAGGATCAGGATTCAAAATCATATTCTGTATCTTTCTACCTGAATGGGATTCTTGCAAGGAAAAAAAAAAAAAAAAAAAATCCCTTCAAGCCCAGTTGTTCTGGGCAGAATAAATCCATACTGGACACTACTTAATGCACAAATTCAGCTACTTCTATAATATCTAAACATTAAGAAAGTGTTAACAGGTCCACTCCACACCCTAAGAAAAATGCTAATATGAACCACACTTCTGTAATACATCCACTCCCTTCTTTCTGGTTTACAATTGAGAGATCGAATCCAGTCCCGCTCCTGCTGAGAACAATGGTCAATCTGAAATATTTCTATTAAATCAGGGTTTGGTGCTCACATTTGTTCTGACACCAGATTATAGGATAGAAAATAATTCAAGGCTTTAAAAAGTGACAGTTAAAAACAGGGAGCAGGGAAATTACAAGAATTTATCCTCTAACTTAAAAAAAAAAATAGCAAAGTGCAGAATAAAACAGTTCTCTAACAATGCCCCACTCCAAAGCAATGACTGACATCTGTTTCAAAAACTCTTTTATTGCAAAATTCAATAAATGGAAAAACCGCACAAGCTGAAAGTCTGCCACTTTCAGCGAGGGAATAAAATAGAGCCTTTTCTAATGGAAAAATATTCAAAAGTCAATTGATGTAATGCTGGTATGTGGATGACCTGACAGCTTTTCAGATCAGCAGTGCTCTCTTTACTAATGGAAAGAAAACTTTACCAAGACTGGTAATCGTCTACATTTAAAAAGCATTTTCTATTAAAGTCCATAAGGAAAAAGCATACATGTTTTAGTGTATACTGTAGTTCGACCATAACTAGGCGATCTAGCTTGCAGAAGCTTGCTGTAGCGAACATTTTCTCTCTCTAGGAGAGGTTCCTATAACACAGCAGTGTCAAAGGAGCCCACTGTTGCATATTCTGCTCTGACTTATTCTGCCTCTCCAAGTCACTGCAAAACAGATTTTAAAAAAGATCCTATATAGTCCCACACACACGGTTAGGGGCAAAGACTTGTCTTTCTCAGCACATGCTGGAGAACTCTGGCAGCAGAATCAAGCTAGCAGCAACATGAGGGCTTAAACGTTAATACAGAACAGCTGATTTACAATGTGATTCAGTAATTTTAATTTTGAAAAATACAACATTTGAACAAGAGCAACTTAGTTATCCTTATTACAATTGTCATCTTAGGTTATTTTTAACTTTTACTAAAGCTTTATGAAAACTAATTAAATTCCCTTGAGTTGTTAATGTATCAAAAATTACATCTAAATTACATAGAGTATCTATTACAGAGAAGTTATTATATGCAAAATATGCCATTGAATATGAGGGAAAATACCTCAAATTATTAAAAAAGACAAGATCTAAATTGAAGAGAAATCATGAAAGTACATACCCCCTTCTATTTTTTCTCAACTACTTTGGAAGTCATTTGCTTGGTTAAATATTATTATTATTAAATACATGATGGTAGCAGTTCAAGTCCCACCAGCTAAAGAAGTACTATTGCACCAGGCATGATAACTGGCAGCCCCCTTTCCCAAACAGCTATTGCCATTTTAAAGGGAATAAAAAAACACAAAGAGCAAAGAAGTACAGAAGGTGGTTTACGGGGGATTTTTATTCCCTTCTTTCTGAAACGTTAGCCAACACCGTGCAATTTTCCCTGCACACACGGATCTGAACATGCCCCCTCACAGCCAGACGCAGGGCAGTTGCCAACCGCTCCCCAGCCAGGCTGCGGAGGTGGCTGGGAGCTTCAATAAGCTTCTTGTCGTACAAGGGCTGACCCCATGTGAGCACCCACCTGAAAACCTGACAAAAGTGAGTGGCCAATTACACAGACAGCAGATGCTAAACGCAGCCAAGGACACTGTGAAATAATCTCTTAGGGCTGGAAGGTACCTGCGGAGGGTGATCCCTTGCACAGACAGCAGCGATTGCAAGGGGGACCAAAAAGTAACTGGCCACAGGTGACTCCCGGCACTTACAGGCACTGATGTCTAAGGACAAGGAACTTAATTTCTTATGCTTGCTGAGCTGTTCACAAAAGCTTTGCATTTCCCATGCAAGGTCTATTCTGTCACTACTACATGCATCTCAGAGCCATCCCAGGGCTGCCGTAACGTATGTTCAGCTTCAGTGAGCCCCTGCCGAAGCTCACTGCGACCACAAATAGCAGGAACACAACATACCTTGAGCTACCTTCCCCTTTCCATCACCAAGGAGAAGGGATTAAACTTTTTTCCCTGTTCGCATGCCACAGGCAAAACTGGTCTGACTTAGGACCTCACAGCTGATTACGCCATTGCAAAGTCTCCAAGATGAGGTCACTCTTGGTGTTATCAGTGGATGCTGCTTCACTCTTTTTTTCTTTTTTTCTTTTTTTAAAAGTTTGCCAGACCGATCATGCTTTCTCATGAACTGGTAGGATTTCCTAAAAACACCTAGATAAAATTGTATCTCCCCAAATTGCATCATCTCCCTCATTCTCTAGATGAAAAACAAACCAACAAACAAAAAACCCAAACAAAAATAAACAAACATAAAAGCTTTATCATTTGGTACAGAAAGAAAGAAAGAGGTTACAAAGCTGGGTGAAATGGTCTTTTGCTACCACACAGATGATAGTGTGTGATATTTTATGGTTAATGTTAGGGAACTGAATGGTTTTGATTTTAGGTGCTATATTTGGAAGTTTCCTTTTCAGCACTTGGTAAGGGCTTGCTACAGTCACTCCATTCCCAGGTAGGTCTCTCGTCCTCCCACCCTCCTTGCTTCCTTTTAAGGTGTTAAATTTGGCAGATAACCTGGGTAGCATTTAGAAAACAATTATTTCCAAATGCTAGGAAAGGAACTTGCCAAGTGTAACAGCTAAAAACAAAACAAAGAAAAAAAAAAAAAAAAAGAGGAAGGAAATAAAACGGAAGAGGGAAAGATTTTTTTTTTTTTAATTAAGTTTAGTAGGGACCTTTCAGCAACTTTATAAACAACTAACTCCAGAGCTGTGACTGAAGACCACCTCTGATTCAGCCCAGAACGCCTGCAGATGCAATCCAGCATCCTGCCTTCCAGTGAGCCTCAGGGACACCCAAAACAGTGATAGGTGCCCAGATTTGCAGGACCCAACGTGCACATCTGCTGAAAGACATCCCACAGTAACTGCAGTACTGACACTGACCTAAACACAGACCCTGGGCCAGCTCCAGACCTCTCTGTGGGTACACAGCCTGCAGGTAACATGCTCTGCTCAACAGCACGGGAGGTAGGTCGCCGCTTTTGCATCCCCATAAACCTCCATGTCCATCTCAACAGACCTTTTTCTCCAATATGACTGAGCAGAAATGCATTGAGTGTCAGGACTTGTGGCTGGAGTAAACTTGCAGGAGAGAAGGCTGAAAAACTTCAGTTTTATTGGTTTATTGGTAAGCTTTCCTTTTTAAATACAGAGCAAGCACCCCAGTGTACTGGACAGGCACATATAAAAGCAATGGCACTCATGCTCACTGTGATGTCTAGGTCAGCACCAAATTAATGTCATTTTGTTTAAGTCAGTAATATAAATTAAATATCTAGGGTTTTTTTACTATCTGGGTGCTTATTTTTAACTTTAAAATAAAGGGGAAAAAGCAATTACACACTAAAATTATGTTGTTTCTTTACAATTTTTAACCTCACTGAAAACTAATGTTTCTGGTAAAAAAATATGAGGTCTTATCTATCTACACAGAAATCTCTCTGGGTGTTGGACCAGATTAAGAGAGGAGACACGAGCACAAGAAAGAAAGGCAGAAGAAAGGACTAAAAACACAAAGAACACACCACAAGCAAATTACATTAATGACAGCTTGATTAATAGGTAATATCTGTACTACATTTTGAATCCTGATAGTATTTATGAAGCTGCTACAACACCATAAGCCTAAGTATGTCTTGAAGAAGCCATTTGACAATAGAGTTGGTGTCACACTTCTCCCATATATGACTAAGTCTAACAAGAAAAAGGGAGTGTTGAGAACAGAAGGACCACGATACTGGCTCAGACCAACAATCCCCCTGGTGCTGTCTCCAACGACAGCCATAAGTGGACACAGAAGAGCAAGAAGAGAACAAGCAAATGCCATTGCCCCAGTATTCTCCCAGCTTCCTGCTCTTTCTGTTCACATAATTTCCTGAGCCTGGTGGAGTTCATCTGTCTAGCTGCCCTCAGTATAGCTCTCTCAACTACTTGTCCATCTTCTTCTTGAACCCATGTAAACTTTTTGGAGTCCTAAAAACTCTGAGCATTCATTTATTGGGGGCATTACTGAGCACTGAAAAAAATTTATTGAAATTTCCTTTGATGCTGAGATCTCATTTCTGAATTAAGAGGGACAGATCAGTATCCATCACTTTCCACATGCAGCTACAATTATTTTGCCCAGGGGCTGGCAGTTCACATTTAACTCTGCAGAATTTCATTTGTCATTTTATTGTCTAGTGACTTCTCTCATAAGCTCCTTGTGCAATTCTTCACAGTCTGCTCTTATTGCTATGCACCTTGTTCTCCAAGTAGTTTATAATAATTTGCTTATTTGAATTGCTAACCTGGAATATCTTCGATTCAAGTGGAAGCAACCTAGAAAAATGATTGTGCCTGATTAGCACAATTACCCAAACTAAGCTATTGGAAGAAAGTGGAGTGAGAATAACTGAAAGTTTCCACCTGAAGAAATAAAGACAAAACATGCTGGTATGTTTATCAAGGAATGAGAATCTGCTGGCTACTGATTTCAGCAAGCTCAGAAGAGCTCTTTGGTCCTCCAGTGCTGCAGGAGACTTCAAATACAAAGAAACTTCTCCCAAGGTGGAGAAAGAAACCTGACAACGTAGTGACTAAAACTCAGAGCCCCTGGGAAGGGCAAAGGTTTAAGACTGGTGAACTGCAAAAATTAGGTTAACAACTTGCCATTGCTTTTACAAGTTCTAAAACTGAAATACAACTGCTTCAGAAACTATCTTGATAAAGTCTTTGTGTTGCTTCCTTCATCTGCCATAGT
>NW_010131982.1:2910-12396 GCF_000699245.1 Pterocles gutturalis | reverse complement strand
AGCCCCGCGCTGCCGCCGCCCGGGCACTTCAGCACCGAGTTGGTGAAAACTGGCCGCGTGTCACTGCGTGTGCAGGCTGAGCTCCGCCGTTGGAAAAATGTGCCGCTAGGTCGTGAAGTGTTAATGAAAAGTAATAATGTGGACGCTAATGTTATGCGAAAATCAATAGAGGCATTCTAAAATGCAGTTAAATTTCGATTTTTTTCTTGATATTGGCTAATTATAGGGCAGGCACGCCAGCCCTTGGTTGCTAGTTAGAGGCCAGGCTCGCAAGCCTTTGATTAACACACCATCTCAAACTTCCAGAAAATAAAGAAGCAAGCAGTGAAGTAATAACGTATTGTGGGTGAGGATATTAACTTGTGCCTCCGCTAAAGCAACATGGAAACATCCACACTACTAGTTTACTGCTACAGTGTCTCCAAAGCCAGTCAATCGGTTGTCTTTAAAGAGCATGATCTTCCTTTCTTCGCTCCAGGTCCTTCTCCACTGCAGACAGCTTCAAACAGGAACTTTCTAACATGTGAACTGCAGTGGCCGCTCACACTCGTCACAAGGGATGGCAGAAACAGCACACATGTCAAAACAGATGTTAAGTAGTTGATACAAGTATCCATGGCAACCCTATTAATATTTAAGCTTTCCAGTGGCACATATCTACTCCTCTTTCTTTGAATTGTAAATTGAGTTAGTTAATCCTTCATTTACTACTTGTTTGCATTTCCCTGGTTTGATATACAAGTGTTTATACTCTTCACTTCTCTCATCCCTACATACTCACAGCTGAAGATGTATAGCATGCCTTTCACATCAGCTGGGCCTCCGGAGCCATGCTTAGATTTATGCTTTGATAGCCCTAGTCACTTCAGTGACTATTTGAGAGCTGGTAGTCAAGTTGCAGAAAGCTAAACTGTGCCATTCAACTGAGAGCACATGGTCGAGCCCGCTCCGTAAGGCCCCTGTCCCGCCAGCACTCAGCCCTGAGCTTTGGTCAATAGCTGTGGCTTGGCGATGGCACAGCCTGCAGCAGCAGAACTGCGTGCAGGCATCACTGTTGTTAGGATCGAGGCTTTAAGCTGGGGATTTGGACAATAAATTATGAAAATTACTGAACTCCTGTTCCTGATGTACTTTTTGTGGTCCACTAAGAAATATTGTTATAATTCTGTGCCCTCTAGTGGCGCTTAAAATAATCTATTAATTTAAATAATAGTAAGGTAAGCAAGTGAGCACAAATATCATAGGTCAATGTTGAAATGTAGCCGTAGTTGGCAGGACAGCTAGAAGCAAGGAAAAGTAATACATTTAGTGATTAATTAAGTATTTTATTTTTACAGTGTGTGATCAAAAGTATTTACTCATTCATTATCTTTTATTAAATAATGCTTTCAAAAGCATGTATTATGAGAAGAGATTGATGGTAATTAATCTAATCCCTACCTGTTAATATGTCAGATAACAAGGGCATGATATGGCAGAGGAGCTGTGCTATGCAAAAAACATAGTCCTCCTCTAAGTATTTATTGCAAAATATGGATCTACATTTATACAACAACAAATCCCCCTGATATTTTGGCTTTAGACTGTATAATACCTACAGAGATGAGTCGTGTGAAATTCTAGCGTGCCCGCATGGTCCAAGGTCACCCTGGGTTCAGATGTCAGTAAGAGGATCTACGTGACAAAATCTCCAAGGCAAGAACATCCGAAGGAATCTTCACTTCTTGAAGCTGCAGGTACAGTATAGCCCACCTGTGGGCTGGACAAGGAAAATGGCATGCTGAAGTGCAGCTGGGGAGAAGCCATTACTGCGCTCTACGGCAAATGCCAACAATATATTCTTCCAAAATTGTAAATTATGAGTTTTGAGATCACGTTGCATTATTCCAAACGTGTACATCAGATGTTATATATCCTGACTTGTGGAAGGATCAGCTGATACATAGAATCTTTTCTGATCAGGAACAAAATGTTATTTATGTTTGGGATTTTCAAGGTTTTCTTTCCAATGTGTTACTTGTGATATGTTGTCTTAAATCAGTGTCTCTGGGTTCCATTTTAATAAGAGTGGAAATAATTTTAAACAACAGTGATATTCATTATTCCCTTATTTATAATAAAATACGTTTTTGCAACAGCATGTAAACTTCTTTTCTGAGGCATTTCCTAATGCGATTTGGGGGTTAGCCAAGCTAGAAGTTAAAGCAGGCCTTCACAAGGACTACATCTGCAGATAAATAACAGGAATTCTGAAACGCACTGGTGTAACTGTGATATGGGGTAGATATTAATAGAAGAACCTTGCTACAGAGAAAAAAAAAAAAAAAAGAGACACACAAAGAAGACCGGTTGGGTTGGAGGGCACTGGCTGGAGTTCAGGTTGTCCGGTCCACTGCCTTGCTCTGTGCTGCCAGGCCTGCCCACATCCAGCCCAAAGTACCTGAGCGTGTAGTTGCTTCCAGTCACAGACGGATGCTTACCGAGCTGCTGAAAACCAGTTGTGTACCTAAATGCAGCTTTTAGTATTCACATGGATTTGAAAAATCTCTCTGTCTGTGCCTGAGTTACGTATCTATCCCGGGGGGTGGTAGCAATTTGTTCGTAGAAAGAGGGATTGTTAGCATAAATTCGTGGAACAGTGCAAGACGCTCAAATACTGCAAAAGGGGAACTGTACAAATCACGTACGTACAGTGGCTCTTTTAAACAGAAAAGCAGCCAGAGTGCAAGCTGGAGGGCCTTCATAGCAACGCTTTGCAAAGGTCAGCTTACTGTGGTATCGTGTTTTGAGTTCATTTGAGTTGCTCGTTAATAGCCTTTTTTGTGTTATGTAATACTGTGAGGTATCATGTATGCTCCACTTTTGCACCTCTTTGTAAGATTTTTAGCTTTCTGCCTAATTATATGAAGGAGGGCATACACATAGCTATTCTTGGTGACAAGCATACAAGAGTCAGGAGTAAGTTTTCAAAGCATGTAGATTGTTAGGAACAGTTCATTTGCTATGTGGACCTGTTGTGTGGCCTGTAACACATGGTATGCATCTCCAGGAAAACCCAAATTGAGCATCACTGTTGCATAATAAATCGTTTGCAAAATGTCAGATGAGGTGAACAGCACGATAGGATGCATATGAACAAGCTCTCTAGTCAGCGCATGTAACATCCTAGCAGCTGTAGCGGGGCTCTGATATTAATACTCCAAAATGTTGGGATATTATGTAGATTACGCTAATGTTCCAAGATGTTGGAATATTTTCCTGCAAGCTTTTTTCACGTCAATGAAAGAAGAAAGACTGTGAGTAGCGTGAGGCATTCATGCACTGAACACAGCAGAAAGGACTGCCCAACCTTCCCAGTGCATTCTTCATGAGATCCCTTAACCTTGAACTCCAGGGAGTACCTCCAAAAGTAATTTAGTTTTGATATCCCTTTTATGGGTTGACCTTGCTGTTAGACTGCTACGAGGTTGCTAACTCTGCAGAAGACCTGTCTCCACAAAGAGCTGTCCTGAGACCAGACCTTCATTCCGAGCAGACCATGGCCAGCACTGATAATCACTCTGGGTTACCACCAGCACAGGCTAAGTTTTAATCAGAGTACAAGACACAGGCAGCTCACTCACAGTACGTGAATGTCTCACTTGCAGTACTTGTACCTCTTGGCTGGAGGGATGCTAGAAACACTTCTGCCTGGTTATTCTATCTGTAAAAACTGGTGTTGGTTCCCAAATTGTTTCTAGTGGGCCCCTTCCTCTGCCAGGAGCTGCTTGCTCCTGCCCAGATAGAAGGACGGTTTGGTCTTCTCTCCTCACCCGGTCCAGCTCAACAGCAGAAATTTCTGGCCTTGCTTCTGTGCTGTCTGGCTGTCCTACCAAAATGTTAATTTTGCTTCCTGACATCTAGTATTTCCTCTCACTCCTCAAATATTTAGCCCTCATAAGAGAATTAATTGATTCCATTGATTCCCACTTAACTAAATATCTAAAAAGCACTCTCTGGTAATAAGGCAAGCCTTTCTGTAAAGTCACTGCCAGACCCCAACACCCCCTCTCCTAAATGCCTCTTCTGTTCATCTCTCTTATTTTTAATTTCATTTTCTGTGTTGGTTTTTTTTACTTTTCTGTGATATTTTTCTTCCTTCCTTCCTAAGCCTCCTCCCTCTGTGTTTCAGCTATCTGGACTCCTGAGCAAACAGTCTGGTGACAAAACAAGACTATATGTCTTGAATGATGCCACAACTCTGCCACAGGTGCAGGGCCTGCTCCATAGACCATTCTTACTCTCTGATCTAGTAAAACCAAAGCATTTGACTATTTAAATAAAAAGAAAAAGAAAAAAAAAAAAGGAAAAAAAAGACAAAAAAAGACACGAGTCTATACTGGGAACTGCAGAGCAGTTTACCATGCAGGAGCTGAGAATATAATATAAATAGAGTAGAATATGCAATATTTTTTTTCAGATAGAAAGGTTTATTTTTTCAAAATAATTGTTTTTTCAAAATAATTGTATTTTCAAAATCATATTCCCCAAAATACTCAGAAGTTTTGGAGAAAACATGCCAATCAAAACATTAATGTTTAATGCAGTCTTTTGTAGCCAAACACAGTTTCTAAATAAGAAAAGAGATCCTTGGTATCCTTTGGATATTGTCTTCAAAACTGTTTGTCATCAAGGAGAAGAGTACAATTTGGCTAGCTTACAAGTTGGCAGGTCCTTTGAGCAGGCATGGGAACAGCCCACAGCAGACCTGAAGAAGCCTGATGAGGTCAGAACATGCCTACTTAGGAATTCAGCAAGACGATGCTCTCTTTTTTTCAGGTTTCCAGGGTAGGAGACAAGTAAGGGTTTTTTTGTTTGTTTGGATTTATTTCTAGTTTCTTTGGGTGTGGAGCAAATATTCCGTAAAAGCTCAGCTTGATCCCTAGAGTTAACAAAATTCTTTTAAGACACAGCAATGTATAGTCTTAGTTTATGCATTAGATCATCTAGAGATGTACCTGAAAGAAGCTGGTGGCTGATATTTTGATATATCTCATTATGAGCTTTTCTTTTAGACTATAGTGACATTTGTTATTTGCCAGACATGAACTTCTGACCATCTTCTCTTTCCCCTTCTTTGCATGTCTCTTCCAGTTGTACTATAGCAGCTTTGTTTTTGAAAATTCCTATTCAACTGTGCCCTAATCTTTGAGGCATTGAAATTTTTGACATTAATATTTCAAAATCACCTAAAATTTCTCTTCTGAAAATACCTAGAAGTCCATCAGCCTTCACTTGATGCAACTGGAGCATATTTTCCATTTACGCTGTTTGTTTCCACAGTCTGACTTGTAGGTACAAGAGATGTACTCACTTTTGCTCTCTCTGGCCCAAATAAATCTAAGCAAATCTATGCAGAGTAGCATGGAGAGAGTCAACCGCTTCAGGTGCTCTTACCTCAGAGTGCTTGTACTTCAGAAATGCTGAACATCTCTAGGTGTTACTCCCGGGCAGCAGAGCCACGCTGAGGCTGGAGGGAGTACTCTAACCTCTGACCACTAGCACAGGTTGGCAGCATCACTAATCTCACACAGAGGACACAAGAGGACATACCCTCTGCATGTTTCTGGACAGTTTAAAAGGTTCCTTGTTTGGTGTCCTGGCTTCTGTGACCCTCATATGGAGGTGCCTATATGCTTCGAGCATTATTGAGATGACCTAGTCCTAACATAGGAGTCTGGTTTCTGCTCTTGGAATAGGACCTACAATTTTAGGGCTAAAGCACAGAGTTTCTTGTAATCTAAAGTCTCTGTTGAGATCTAAATGTGATTTAATAGTCTCAAAATCTCATCAGATGTTCATCTTGCATACAAATGCTCTTGTGTCTTAGACTTTATTCATAGCATGAATACATAGCATTTAGTCAAAACTAAATGACGGTAATTCATTGTAACCGGAGTAACATTCTTTCTAAATTAGATGGTTAATCACCAACTTAATGTATTCTGCAGGTACATTTTAAAATAAAAATAATTTACTGCCGTTTTTCATTTAAAAATATGAAAATACTTGGCCTTTTCAATGTGCATGTTCAAATAATTTGACAGCATCTATGTCCTCAAAGAATTTGAATAAGATGTGCCCTCTGGGTTACCCAAGTGACATAACGAGAACTTACTCATAAGCTAGAGGCACCAGAGAAAGCTGGAACAGGTATGAACTCTGACAGCGTGTATTTCCACTAGTGTATCACAGGACAACTGGTCATTGGAAATCTTTTGTAGGAATTGCATGCATGGGGCTCCTCCTTTCTGCTGCTGCATTCCTATTGACTTCAGTGAGGTTTATTCCTATCATTAGGGAAACTGTAAAGATGGAGGGGAGAGAGTCTAAGGTCAGTAGGGCTCTCGAGAGCTCCTGCCAGATGAGTAAAGAGATTCAGAGCTGTTGGAACCTTAGCACATCAGAAAGGAGTTCTTTAGGCTTCTGCAGGTGTGGTTAGGCACTTGACTTACCCATGTTCTTAAATCTTGTCCTAAAGCACGCGCTTCAAAAATCTCCATCAGAAGAAAGCAAAGGTGAAGAGGAATAGAGACAATCTAGCAAGGCTGTGAGACAATAGCAATAACGAGACAAAGTTTACAGCAACAAGTAAGCAGGGATCATAAACATGGGGAATAAGATGACAGCAGAGAACAGAGCTTTCTTCCATGCAGTTTCAAGGGATAGAGGAAGACCTGTATTCCTAGAGAAAGGCTGGAGGTAGTTACTTCATTTCAAAAGAGGAATAAAGCAGAAGCTTGTTTTGTGTCTCCACGTATACAGTTGTATGAGCCAAAAGTGATTTTTAATATCCTTGTAGGGTTGGAGAGAGGATGGTTAAGTGCCATAGGCCAGATTTACTGGAGTAGTACTTACATGAGAAGCAAGTTGTACAAATATAGATATAAGGCAAAACCCACAACCTTTTACCATGAGGGCGGTCAGACACTGGCACAGGTGCCCATATAGGTTGTGAAATCTCTGTCCTTGGAGTTTCAAAGCTTAGCAGGCCTCAAGCAAGCTGACATAACTTTGACAAGAGTCATGCGTTGGGGAGGGTGGAGTAGATGACCTCTAGAAGTTCCTTCCAACCTGAGTTGTTCCATGAGTCTAGATGACCTAGGGCAATGAATACTTTATGACCTACCCTGTGAAATAAAAACCCATTGATAACTTTGACCTGGTCAATACTCTAAGGACATGTAAGCATCTGTCACTGCTGATATCCTGCCCCCACTGCAAAATCAGAAACCTTATGTGCAGGGGCCAGAGGGTTGAAAGGATAGCAGTGGTTTCTGCATTTGATGTAGTAGCTCCTCTGATTGCTTCTCTAAAGGAAGTGGAGGGAGAGTTAGCAATGTTGTAGCACAGTCCCATGTGGGTATTACCGTGAGGAACAGCACAGGACTAGGTACCTGCCCTGTCTCCCCCATGGGTCCCACCACTCTGCTCCCCATTGACTTCCCTTTCCTTTCTCCAGCCTCCTCTGCACAGCAAACATCTTTCCTTTTCTCATCCCTTTCTTTCCCTGTGAGATGGTTTAAACTTGGCTGAATTTTTGCAGCAAGACTTTTCAGTGACAGGAGATTATGGGTGAATATCTGTAAACCTTATTTTCACCATTTAAAAAGGCAGCATTTAAATTTTTTTTCTTTTTTAAAAAGGAGTAGTTCTTTCAGCTGCCCTACACAACAGACCATTTTAAGAAAGTGTTGAGTGCTTCTGGTTTGAAAATCAGATTTTTGTTAGCATTTCCCTACTAGGATGTTGAAATCTGTAGTCCTTTTTGAATATCTTGATCAGAATTTGCCTTTGGTTAATAGGACATTCACATTAAACCCTTTAAAGTTGTTTAATTTAAGCAGGGGTCATATTTTACCTCTATTTTATTATTCTGCCTGAAGATTGTTATTCTGCAGGGAGGTTCATTGGTTCCAACTAATGAGAAGAAGAAAATAAGCATCTCAAGTTGATGATACCATAAATGCTCAGAACAAAAAATAAGCATTATTATTAGCAACTTTCAACAGGGTTTAAAGTGTTGAAATTTAACCTTGCCATGTGGATCCCTATCACTTAACTTTAATGAGTAACCAGTAGCAGGAGAGTTTCCTATATCATGTGTGCAGTAGCTGCTGAAGAGAGATATGACATATTATCTAGAGTGGTTTATAGAAACAGCTATCCTATCACTGCAATAAAGAGAAACTAGAAATTTAAGTCATCATCTTCTAAAAGGTACACTATAAAACTATGCTTCTAAATTTATTTTTATCGTGTAAAGATCATGTACTGGAAGCAAAAACTCTTACAACAAACTGCCTTCATGACTCAGTTGGAAATGGTTGTCACTATGATACCACCTTCCTTATATTAGATCCTGATAGCAAACTTTTTTTTTTTTAACCCTCCTCAAGATTTTTCACTGGAGCAGAAGTGTGAAATAGTTGAAAGCTTGGAAATGATCATTTTGGAACATTTTGCAGAGCACACTGTCTGGGGCCATAAAACACACGATTCAGTTGTAACTTAAAATATCTGATTGAAGTTGTTCTTTCCATTCACTGTGTCTTTCCATATTTAAATGCATACAGATAAGGATACATCTCCGTTTCCAGAGTGAATCTGTACACTTGAGTAGCATAACAGTGGAGGCTGTTTTCTGCTGAAACAAACCAGCCCAGACAGTAACAAGCATTTTATTGTTTACTTCTGCTTAACTGATGAAGAATTACTGACTTTGTTTTCTAAAAAGAGGATCATTTGCAATGATGATGATAATTTCAGAAGAGCAATGTTGCTTTAGTCCCCAAGTAATATTGATTAGGATCTTAATCCCCATTATGAAACGAGCACATTTTCTTTCTTTAATATAGTATATGACAATCTCTTTCCTACATTGCCTGTGGCTGAGGACACATATTAAAGGCATTTTGGTTTCATGCACTGCATTAGTTAGGAGTAATAATTTCCACCATGTAACCTTACCTCCTCTTGCATAATTATTTGCTGCCCACTGAACCAGCACATTCTCTTCCTAAAGCACACCTCTGAAATCAAACAATACACATTGTCAAAGGGAAGAATTTACAGCAAAACACACGTTGTGGCAATGCCCCATGATCATGAGGTCACTAAACACCCTTTCTTCTCACTTAAAACCTACTAACCGCCTGTTTTAGGAAGCTGGAGCTGTCAGACTGAGCAGCTGTGGGAAGAACAGAAAAAAAACCTGACGGCCCTAAATTTATCTTTATTTTTTTGACACTGTTCTCAGCTCTGTGGTACTGCTGGTGAAGACCAACATCGACGTGAGGGGTCTACCGGGCACTTCACATCCTCCGCATCCTCGGCGTCCTCCGCATCACCCACATCATCCGCATCCTCCGCAACCCCCGGCCCCAGCGGTCCCCCGGGGTCCGGGATCGTCAGTAGCTCGGTGCCCTCAGCAGGTGGCAGTGGCGG
>NW_010131982.1:0-2775 GCF_000699245.1 Pterocles gutturalis | reverse complement strand
CCTCCCCGCGGGCAGTGTGGCTCTCTCAATAAATGTTAAGTAAATCCTCAAAGGAATTTCAAAGAAAAATTTGTGCAATCGGGAAAAACAAAACAAAACATCAAACCCCCAAACCACCCCCAAATAACCCCACAACCCCCCCCCCCCAACAAAATCCCCCCAAATAAATCAGAAGTATTGCTCTCCTCTCCATGCAGTCCTTTCACCATCATGGCTGTGACTGGACTTGGGTGTAAATGATGGTAAAAATATCGCAGTAAAAAAACCCGACATCTTTTTGTTAAATTTGGTCCACGTGGCTTTAATGCCGTTATGATTAAATACTTCTGCGGCTGCTTACACAATGATTTAAAAACGTTGCCAGTTTTGAGCTGCTCCCTGAAGGGAGCAGATACATAAAGAAGTATCCATGTAAAAGTATGTTGAAACAATTAAATTTCAGTAAGCACAATCCCTCTGCATTTGAATTTCCAAAATATGAATCATGTGAAGATGTTGACTTTATGAAAATAGCCATGGTAAATGGTGTCTGTGTTTGTTTTCTATTTCTTTTTGAGGTATATGTTTCTGTAATATAATTTTGTACTATATCTTAAGTGTTTTAAAATAGCCTTAAGTTAAATATATCTCTTTTTTAATGACTGTTGCAAGTGATTAAATATTAAGAGGATTAGGGTTTGCAGGAGCAATTGTTGAATGGAGTTTGTTTAATTAGTACTCATCTAAATAAGGGTACTTAAGATGCTGATCCAGACTCTGTTCCCCATTGTGTCTGTGATAACTTTGGTGGAAGAACATCAGTAATGAACACTGCTCATTATTTTTTGTTGTTTTAGGGTTTTGTATAGCATGTGGTTCTCTAGTTAAAGAGAAAATAAGGCAAGACCAATGAAGTATTGTATTTTGTATGTTCTATTTACTTGCTAGTACCTGTTCATAAATCATGAAAATGCATGTATTTTTTTTCTCATTTGCATATATAATCTGACAGCTTTTCTGTTTTGTTTGTTGTTGTTGTTGTTTTTTTTTTTTTTTTTCAGAAGTTGTGTATCCACTATTTAAAACTGTGGCAATTTAGTGCAGTCGTGTGCTGCCTAGTCAATTATTTCAAGTGGGACTCAAATTTTTTAAAATACATGATAGGTCTTGTGATTTGGGGCTTCAGGCAGCTAGGAAATAATATATATATTTTATGAGAGAAGGAATGTGTTTATCTTTATTGACAAGAGCTTCAGAAGCCTATCTCTGGAGTCTGAAGAGGCATATTGACTGACAGCTCCTCTTCACCTACCCACCTGATGGTGGTTCATCTCGAGACAGAAGAGGAAGTAAGCAGGAAGCAGAGGAAGGAAGGAGCTGCAGGTTGGGTAGTTCTGTGCATCCCTCTGAGGTTCTGCACATTCCATCAGAGGAGACTTGCTGGTGTGGTGGTTTCCACAGCTGTGCTGCTTGTTTACCTCCTGCAGCATTCAGTAACACCTAACTTTTCTGTATTGTTCTAATTGCTTCCCATTGGAGAACACTCCCAGGCTTTTGCTTTTCTGAAGCCGGGTTCTATCCCTGGCTGTGAGTCTTCTCAAACCATTTACTGCAATGTTTTTTTTTCTTCATTAAAATGCATGCTCTGATGAAAGAGGCTTGTACAAATGCTCAGCAGAGTAGTGGAAGCCTGACTGGTGTTAGGCTGTGAAAATACGAAATCCTACAGATTTTCCATGCTATGCTTATCAGCTGTCAAACTATTGCACTAGATCAGATGCTTGCGGTTACTTAAAATGAAATCTGCAGCTTACAGATTTCTTGAAACACGTGTAACTGCAGGTAAAAAAGCTGTTTTAAATTATGAATTTAATATTTACAGGCAGTCCCTGCTGCAATATGAATAAATTTCAATATCGTATGTCAATATAATATATATAAATGGTGTAATAATAGTAGAATATTTAATTTGGTTCCTTTCTTGTCAGGCATTACATATTGCTGAAACTATTTGTAATGTGTTTTATAAGAGGAAGCAGACAAATTCCAGGTACAGGGAACAGAAGCAGAAAATAAATTCAGGATGAGGTACTAAATTGTCCTTCTACAGAAGAAAGAAGCTCCCAAAAGCTTCCACTGCCCTACCATAAACTTCGCTTGTTTGTTCAGGGGGCCCAAACTCTTTCTAAGGAGATAGAAAGGCAAAGATCATACCTTCAGGAAATATGTGGAAGGGAGCTTAACTAGAAGTGTCTTACCAAGTCCTCTCATTTTCAGTAATTGTCTACCATATTGTCATTTAGTACATTCAACTGTCTGCCCATTTTGTTCCAGACAACTTGAGGTGAGTGAAGTTGTGGTTTGCTACTCATTTTAGACATTATGTTCCTTTTAGAGGAAGCAGAACGGGACTTGACTAAGCAATTTTACTAGTACAGGAGAGCATCAAGTTTGTGGCAGGATCAACAGAGATAGAATCATAGAATCATAGAGTGGTTTGGGCTGGAAGGGACCTTAGAGATCGTCTAGTTACAACCCCCCTGCCATGGGCAGGGACACCTCCCACTAGCTCAGGTTGCTCAAAGCCTCATCCAGCCTGGCCTTGAACCCCTCCAGGGATGGGGCATCCACAGCTTCTCTGGGCAACCTGGGCCACTGCCTCACCCCCCGCACAGGAAAACATTTCTTCCTAACATCTAGTCTAAATCTGCCCTCCTTCAGCTTATAACCATTACCCCTTGTCCTGTTGCTGCATGACCTTGTAAGAAGCCCGTCCCCATCTCTCCTGTAGCCCCC
>NW_010131981.1:0-10283 GCF_000699245.1 Pterocles gutturalis | reverse complement strand
ATATATACTGCTCATCTCTAATCTTTCATGCCCCCTACCACTGACGAGTCTCTTTAGTACTATGCCTTCCCATTCATATTCTATCCTTTTCACATAAGCCATCATCTCACCATCAGAGCCTCTGGGCTCTTCCATGAATTACTGTTGAAGTCCCTTCACTCCCAAACTCTGCTTTCTACCAAAGCAATCCAAGAAACAAAATCTCCAAATATCACAGATAGTGCTGTACTGGAATCTCTTGACCTCATTTTCAGGATTCAATTGAAAAAAAAAGTCTTTCATCATCCTTTCAGTTCATCCGTGCTGACTGATTAATGTTATCTTCCAGTTTGATCACCCAGGTAGAAAAATAGTACCTATACATGACTAATTATTGCAGGTTGGTTGTGAAAATTATCAAGACTCATTTTCTCCCATGTAACATTCACCCCTGACAAAAACAGATGGGAGCAACACGCCCAAAAGTTAGATGGGACCTCTGACAGGAAGAGTTCAATTTAATGGTACAGGGTTGTACCTCTGGGTCAGTAGTCACAGTATGTCCCTTGAAGCCAACAAACTAGCAACTGACTGCCTTCAAAGCTTTTTTTTTTCCACCCTTTCTGTACATGAGCCTTCCTATCACTTTGTTGAATGTACATGTAGTGTTCTAGAGGAAAAAACCTTGTATGAATGGCATTTTGAAGTTTGTTTCCTGAAGGTAATAGGCATTGTGCACTAGCTGTGGAAGATGGAGAAATTAAGTTTAGTGATGGGACCATTAGAACATAGTTTGGACTCCTATAACACAATTTTTAAATAGACTTTTTTGGGTTTATGGAATTTTTGGTGCAATTTTGGGAACCTCTGTCTCCAAAGACTAATTTTGGCTCACTTAAAATCCCAGTGACAAAAAACAATTTCAGGGAAATCCATATAGAAAAAAGGAATACAGAGGACATACCTTATAAACAGAAGGATTCCTTTCAACCTTAATTGTGTAAAGTTATGCTGTGCCTGTGTGTGTTTGTTCTTGAAATCTTTATTCACTGCTGGATAGCTACCATAAATTAGAGGTGGGAAGGAGACAATGTCTTTCTGAATATCAGTGTTTGGGAGAATCAAACAGTTGATGTTTTCAGTCAGGAAACAGCATCTGATTATTTATAAGTTTTTACAGAATCTTACAAATTTTTTTTTTTCAATTATTTGTGGACTTTTTTTCTACTCTGTTCTAATGAAGCAGATGTGAAATATTGAAAAGCAAGCTAAAAACAGGTGTCAGACACCAGGGATATTTGGGGTTATTAAACAAAATGTGTGCTTTTGTATGAGTGTTTCTGTATGCATGTGTAAAAGAGAGAGCAGAAATAGATATCCACTATTTCTTTGTTGCATTCATCTCTTCAACTGTATAAGCAATTCTCTGAGGAGGCTGCTGCATGAAAAGTCTGCCTCTGATTTTGTTACGTTACTGTAACAGCAGAGGTAAAAACCTAGCAGAAATCTACTGAGGTTCAAAATTAACAAACAATATTTTTTACATTTTAACACTCCCTTGTGCTCAATTAATATCTTATTTTAGAACCTGAGTGTGCTGGTTAATCAGTGAGTCTTTGAACATTAGTGTTAACACTGCTGTCCTAAACCACTACCATTAGCCTGCAATGCAGCAAATTGTTGACAGCTATAACAAAGCATCACATCTTGCTGTCTTGTAAACCTAGGATTCTGAAATGCTCTCTGTTGCTCCACAGTTGAGCAAATACTATTTCTTTTTAATACTGCCATTCAAAACAATCAAAACAATCAGCTGGTCACCCAGAATTGATTTCCTCAATTTGCTTTCTTAAGCAATACCTATGAAGTCTGCTTACCTGCCAAATGTTTGAAGCTATTTGTATTTAATTGGAGCCTGTGATCCATGAATGTGTGAAAAAGTGGGCAATTTCTTTGCTGTGTAAGTGATCTTTTGTCACAGGATAACAAATGCTGCTGGATGAAACGTTGCTGCATTGTTACCTCATTTCAGCTGCAGTTTCACAGCATTGTATTGATGAAGTGCAAAAGTTGTATAACTAGTGATTTTTAGCTCTAGATTAATGTAATCTGCAGTGCAGTAGTCATTCAACTGACTGATTTTCCAACAGAAGGCTGGTTTGAGTTTTCCCAGTTCATAGCTACATAAATTGAATCTTAGTCTTACGTGGAAGCATCATTGATTTAAAAGTTATTGTCAGTACAGATCAAAATACTGATTCGTTCCCGTGCAGCTAATTTTCATGTTTAAGAGCTACACATGTGCAGTGGCCTGCAAAACCATACAAATATTACATTAATACCTTTAAAAATAGGGCACTTCATGAGAGGAAATTTTCCACAACATTTGAAGACAGGAGCTGCTAAAAGCTAGAAACTAGGCTATAAAGATTGTTGGTCTGAACTGATGGAGCACTATCATTTTATTTAGCTTTTTTTTGTATTGATCTGGGATTTTTTTATTGATCCCCCTGTTGTAAATACTGACCCCACCTTTTTTTCATTAATAGACTTTGTTGTTCATTTCAAGAAAGCAGAACATCTGGATAATACTTTTTAAGTATTCATAAGTAAAGTTTCATACTGTAGTCCTTTCTCAGGGAACATCAGAATTAACCAAGAGCAGAACGTGAAGATTTGGTTTTGATGAAAAAAATGCAAATATGAAACACCTCAAGCTGCAGTTTCAAGTACATTGTCAGCTAGCACTGCTGCCTTAAGCAGTAGTCCTGACCTCCTTCTCTACCTGGCAGCTTATTCTCACCCTGCTTTGCTTCCTCCCTTGGGCTAGCAGAAATGTTTGTGCTGCTGCTCATTGAACTAGATCAGGGAACCAATCAGAGGTAAAACTGCTTTTTTTTTTTTTTTTTTTTTTCCAGATTAATTTTAACTCAGATCAGATTCTCAATTTGGTTCACCACAGGATTGCGTGAGCAGGAAAAGGCTGCTAGCCCATGGGAAAGAAAGGGTGAAATCCCAATTCATGTAGCATAAGTATTATCTTAAACTGTGGTTCCAGAGTCATCATGAATTTGCCTTATTCTTGCTCTTCACATACCCAGAAGTTTTAAACCTCCTGTTTGAGCCCAACTCCTTGATTTAACTTTTGACTAGCTAAGGTTTGTTTTTTTTTTTTCCAGAATAACCACTAAACCTTCCCAGCTATCCATGCCATCTTTACTCAACAAGTATATGGGTAAACTGTGTGATTTACAGTAAAGACATAGTATAGTGCACAAAGTGTTCAGTCTCATGACATCAGCAAGTATTTTATAAACATCCTCTCAGAAACTTAAAGAGCTCCATTTTAAAAACCTTTTTTTTTTTTTTTTTTTTCTCAGCTCTTATTGTAGCTTTGCTAGAGAATCTCTCTGCTCTGACGGAAGCCATCTTCTATCTCCATGCCTAAAATTATTCTATGCATTAAAAAAAGAATGTTTCAGCTTGGATTTGAACCCAGGCTTTTGCAGAAATCACTAACATTGTCTTGCAGAAAACCTTGGGAAGCATGTAAAACTGAGATATCACCACGTTTTGAGAGTGTTAAGCAACTTCAAATTTTTTCAAATTATGCTAGTGTGTTTGGTTTATGTGGCAAGGTTTTGGCAGTGGGGGACTGTAAGGGTGGCCTCTGTGAGAAGGCACTAGGGACATCTCTGTGGTGGGCACAGCCAGTTCCAGCTGGCTCCAAAATGGACCTACTGCTGGCCAAAGCTGAGTCAAACCAAAGATGCTGGTGCTGCCTCTGTGATAACATATTTAGAACAGGTTAAAAAGTGCTGTACAGCAGCTGTGTGAGAGAGGAGCAACAAAAATGTGAGAGAAACAAGCTCACAGACACCAAGGACAGGGAGGAAGGAAGGACTTGAGCTCCGGATGCTAGAGCAGGGCTTCTTGTGCAGCCCCTCGAGATGACTATGGTGAAGCACGTTGTCCCCCTGCAGCCCATGGAGGACCATATTGGAGCAGATATCCACACTGCAGCCTGTGGAAAACTCCGTGCTGGTGTAGGTGGATATACCTGAAGGAAGCTGCAGCACATGGAGGAGTCCACACAGCACCAGGTTTTCTGGCAATAACTGTGCCCCATGGGGGACCCATGCTAGAGCAGTATGCTCCTGAAGGACTGTGCCCTGTGGAAAGGACCTGGGCTGGAGAAGGGGAAATGTGTGAGGAGGAAAGAACAGCAGAGATTAAGTGTTCTAAACTGACCACAACCCCTGTTTCCCATCCCTCCTGTGCTGCCTGGGGTCTGGAGGAGGTGGAAGAGTTGGGAATGAAGGAGTGAACCTGAACTTGGGAAGAAGTGGGGAAGCAGAGAAGAAAGATGGTTTTAGTTTTGGTTTTGTTTTTTGGGTTTTTTTTGTGGGTTTTTTTGTTTTGTTTTGTTTTGTTTTTTGTTGTTGTTTTTTTCTCACTCTCTTATTCTACTTTTAATTGACATAAAATTAAATTAAACTTCCCTGAGTAGTCTGTTTTGCCCATGATGGGAGTTGGTGAGTGATCTCCCTGTCCTTATCTTGATCCATGAGCTTTTTAATCTTATTTTCTCTCCCTGCCCTGCTGAGGGGGAGTGACAGAGCAGCTTGGTAGGCACCTGGCATCCAACTAAGGTTAACCCACCACAGGTAGTAATAGTTGGAATAGTAGTTGGAACTATATTTGCAGCAATTCAGTGGGGATGAAAAAAAAAATCAGTCTTGAATTGGTTTGTAGTATTTAATACATTACTGTTCATTCTACAAAAATTTATCTGATTTAGAATTAAAAATGTACAAGTCTTTTGTTTCTATTAGGGACACTATTTGGATCCAATTATGATTAAACTATCAGTTGAATTTTTGATTTAGGAACAACCCGGAACTGATTTTCAAATTCTGATTTTTTCCAGGGCATTGTAAATGATCTTGGGTAAAAAAATAGTGTAGCTCTCATATGTCATCAGTCCTTGAAGAATGTATGTTCTCTGGGAAACAAATTTCATAAAAAGAGCTGCCTTTGTAAGGGTTCAGCTGAACCTTTCAATTCCTGAAACCAGTTGCGGAAAAAAACCCCAACAAACACAAAACCAAAGCGCCAGAACAATAAAACCAGGAATTTGCTTTGAATTTCAGTTGAATGTATTGAATTAGAGCATATCTCAAATACCTTTCATTTGAAACTCAAAGGTTCAAATAGTTAATATTTAAATTGTTCTGTGTGCTCCATCTCTACTTTCAGTATAATTTAAGTATCTGAAATAAGGGTGAGGGTCCTAACAACAAATTAATACAACAGGGACTAGATGTTAGAACATTATGTCTGTCATCCAGCACTTCTAACCGGGAAAAGAGTACATTTATATCTTTTCCCTAAAATGAGCACTTTTATAAGAGGAATCCAACTACATCGTAGTGAAGTTTCACCTTCAGTTTGATAAAGTCAATACAATTTTTAATTTGGTTTTAAATTTGTAATTAATTTAAAAGGTGTTTCATGAACATCTGGATACAAATGCAGTAATAAAAAGATTTTAATAAACAAGACTTTTGGAATGTTACTGATTAATACTCTTCAATTTTATGTCCACAAAGGCTGGTGACAAGACTACTGTGATAGGTTAGCCCTTGGCTGGGGGCCAAACCACACACACCCGCTCACACAATTCCCCCCACTTCCGAGGATAAGGGAGAGTTAAAGGGGTAAAGGGAAAAAAGGACTCGTGGGTTGAGATAAGGACAATTTTATAACTAAACTACAATAATATTGAAAATAATACTATATACAAATATACAAGTGAGTGATACACAGTGACACTGCCCCCCCACCCAATGACCAAAGGCTCAGCCTGTTCCCGGCTAACGATCCCGGAGCAGGGAGAGTCTTGAAACTGCACTCATGGAATGGAGATAACAGTCCGAGCGTCCCAGACTGAGAGCTGACTGGGGTTTGGGGAGAGGGGGGAGAAGTGACCAGCTGGCCCCTGCTAACGATCCCGGAGCAGGGAGAGTCTTGAAACTGCACTCATGGAATGGAGATAACAGTCCGAGCGTCTCAGACTGAGAGATGACTGGGGTGTGGGGGGGAAGGCCTTGGGAGAGCAACCACCTGGAGCGAGATGAGCCAGAGCCAAGAGAGATCCGGAAACCAAAGGGACCTGGAACAAAAGGGACGATCTTCTGGAGGGTCTTCACCTATATACTGGGCATGATGCCTATGTTATGGAATAGATTATTGGCTACTCTGAGTTTTCAGTCTTGAACCTAAGATCAAATCCTAGGCTAGTAACTGAGCTGTGTTTCCTCCCTCATCTGCCAATCTTGGCAGCAGCACAAAACATCACTTCTTATCAGCTTTCTTCTGAGCACAAATCCAAAACACAGCCTCTTGATAGCTATTATGAACAAAGTTAACTCTGTCTCTGTTTAACCCAGGACAACTATCCTGGAGATTTTAGTTTATTTTCAAGAACTGGAATACAATTTTGTTGTTTTGTTCATGGTTGGTGGTTTTAGAAAGAATTCATGTCTCTCAGTTGATTTCTGGGTTACAAACTTTTCATGGTACCTCCTTGAGGCAAACTGCTTATGACAAAGCTACGATCCAAAGCCATTGTCTTTGGCTTGCCTGGATGGAACCTCCGGTTAGGAATATGTAGGGGATGAGGTCATTAGCTTTTTTCTGTCTGTTTTTGTCAATATGCAATGAAATACTTGATAACAGCTTTACAAAAGTGTTAATAAATCTAGCTGCTGGAGCAGTGAGTGCATGTGCTACAAATGAGGATTAAAATTAACACATCTTGTGCAGAGAATGTGAGGAGTTTTTGCAGTGAGCTCTTGAGGTCTTTTTAATAAACAACAGAATGAAACATCTGACTTCAGAGAGGGGTCCTTTTCAATTTTGGAAAATTTGGTTTTACTACTAAAACCACTTTCATTGATATATTAATGAATATTGTAAAAATAAAAAACCACCATGATTCAATTCCAAAATTGCTTATATCAGCTAGGGTGTCTTTTTACTAAAAAAGCTTAGCTTTAAAAAGTATGTGATTAGTGCTGCTGCTAAGCAGCTAAACAGGTAAGAAAGAGGTGTATTTGACTTCTCAGGGACTAATAAACTTACTTATATATTCTGATAAATAGAGCCCTCATAGTCTGAATGGACTGGAGAGTAATCCAAACACAGTAAAACACTCTCTCCTCAATTTAGAGGATGAGAACAGAGCTGAAACATACATTGATATATTAACTCTTATCATCACAGATAAGACAGAGCTTAGCTCTTCAACAAAAGCTAATTGTCAACGCCCTTTATATTAGGTAGAAAAAGAAATTATGATGTTCACACATCTTTCAGACAGCTTGGAGCTATCTCTGTTGGAACATGTTTATAAAGTTTTAGCTATGCAGAGAAAGTGCTAATAGTCAGAGCAAAAGAAACTGTCCTTTTCAGCCCAGTCAAGGCTAGGAGAGTTTTAAAGGACTCAGGACTCATTCTTTGAAGTTTAAAGAAACATCTGAATAGGTAGGTGACTAGCAAAATGATGACAAACTTCAGAGAAATTAGAACTGAGGAGAGTGGTTGCCAAATGTGTGATATAGGATATGCATTTCAAAATACACAAACAATTGTTCTTTAACTCACAGGTCATCTTATTAGTTTAACTAGTTGTGCCTTAATTTTTCATGTTAGCCAACTATCATATTTTTTTCTGAGAAAGACTAATTTTTATTACAATATTTTGTATCTAGAATATGTTTTACACATAAGTTATAGTGCAAAATGCTTAATAAATGTTATTGATCCAAACATCTTATTTGTAAATATGGCTAAAAGTTCACAGTAAACCTGAAAATTGCATGCACAGGGAATGTAATGTATTTTGACTGTAAAAGGTCACTTAAGAAGCTAACATTGATTTCTTTTGGATCCGTGAAACCTGAACTAAGCTGAAATAGTGGCATTGAAGTTTTAACCAAGAGAAAGGTATTAAGACTGTTCTGCCTTCGTGAGTTCTAATGTTTCTTCACAATTAACCTTAATGTGAGCTTTCATCTTAAATATCCTTTTTTTTTTTTCCAATTTTTCTTAATTGTCCCAGTTTTACCAAACCACTTCTACATTGTATGTCTGACAAATGTTCAGAAGAGGCTGCTGTCCACTGGAAGAGCAAGGAAAATCTGACTTATTTTGTATAAACAGTGAGAAAAGCTTGATGTGAATATTTCAATGCCTGAGATTACTTTTCTTTCACATCTTATTTTTGAGGATTTCCCTCCTTACACCCTAAAGCTGTTGTTGTCTTAGTAAGTCAAAAGCAAGGTAGGTATAAGTTAGGTAAGTGGAAGAACTCTTTCCTATCAGAGACAGTATTAGAGAGACCATGGAACAGATATCAAGTCTGAGAGCTGATGAAGGAGATGAGAAAGCCTGTGCAAATCTGATGGAAATGTATTTTGATATTTCAATGTTTGTGCAAGAAATTTCACTGTTTGTGCAACGGTTTGATGTGGTTCAAAATTACTACATCAAAAGATTTCCGAATGCATAAGATTAGCTGGTCTCACATTAAAAATTTTGCATTACCATCTGGTAAATTCAGAATACACATAAGTGTCTTTTTAAAATAAAAAGCTTGTATTTCAACTGGTCGTGGTCCAGATAAGTAGACCTTAGCTTTTTTGTTCATAGATGATCAATATGTAATCCTGTCACTGTCCTCTGTAAGCTTGGCAACTCACCATTAAACGATCACAGTGTGTTATAAGGAACTATGGTCTAACACTGTTGCCCAAAGGAACAAGAAGGCAGGATCATCTCAAAAGAATTGCTAGAGGATGACTGCAGATTGATGACATGACTGGTGTGCCTTTTTGAAAATTCACAGGAGACTAAAATTCAGATGAGTTAAGAATCGTGATTGTAGGTGCTGCTTTTCTTCAGTGTTTCTCAATGCATTTTTACTTCTCATAATCTTTAAGATGATCATTCTGAAGAAGAGGTACGCTCAGCCATTATGAATGTGTCTTTTCAATAAGTGGAATGTGTAACTGCTTCTCGTTGAGCTTCCATTCCTCTTTTGTAGTCTTCAAGTTTGCTCAAGATCATCTGCAGTGGTAAGGCTACCACCATCTTTGTGGTAAGACTGTGTGCGACTTCTTCCCAGTTACATCACTTTAAAGTGTTTTATTCATATTTATTGATATTAATAAGGTCAATTTTATGAAATTATTTAAGTATATCCTCTAAGGTTTGTGTGAACCTTCGGATATTAATTTGTAACAGAATGGTTGACTGAAAAAATCTGGTTTCTGAGCTTTTGAATTTATACATTAATGACATCCCTGAGTCAATATAAATGAGATATTATTAGGAGGTTTTCACCACTTGAAAGATTGTTATGAGTTATAGGATTGTATCAGTGGAAAACTAAAGTCTGAGAAGGGCAATACTAATTAAATTTCTTCAGTTTTTTCAATGTCTGGTGACTGTGCAGAGACCAATATGTGGACTTATAGAAGATGCACCTGTTACACAGGCTCGTGAGTCCACACTGGATCCCTTGTTCACAACAAATACTACTAAGCAGGCATAAGAACAAGATAATTTTGGAAGCATGAAATATTTCATAAGTTTTCACTACTGGAAGAGTAAACTCACGAGCCATTTTCAAGTCCTTTTCTATTAGTTGGGATAGGAATATAGCTGCAAGGTTTGTCTGGGCAGGTTAAGCTTTATACTTTATAATATTTCAACCAGTAGTTAAGGCAGCAGTTAAGGCTGACCAAATACATTGGAGAGGGGATTTTTTTTTATTATCTATAGTTAAATATATATATGTAACCCTTCTGCCAGCCTGATTTATCATATTTAAATTTTATTTCAAAAAAGGAAGACTTCAAAATTCTTTAAAAGCCCTGAAAGAAAATATTCAGGTTTATATCTTCAGAATTTAAACTCTACATGATTTCTCATGGAGCAAAAAGTAAGCCAACAGTCATACCAGTATCAGTTATTTTCTGCATATTGTGGGCTCCTTTCTTAGGATAACATCAACAATAAAAGGATTCTGTAAGTCCAGCTGAAATTAGGAGAAAGGATCTCTTCAGCTTTGAATTAAACCTGGTACATAACTGTTTCCATGCTGTCTACTAATAAATTAAATGCTCTTACAGTGTGCAAAAGCAGACTTGTCAATTTCCTGTTTTACTAGCGTAATCCAGCAGAATATTCAGAAATCACTGAAGATTTCTGGACATTCCTCAAGAGAGTGGTTTTAA
>NW_010131980.1:0-580 GCF_000699245.1 Pterocles gutturalis | reverse complement strand
TCATTTATTTTTTTTTTTTTTAAAGTAATATTCAAATATTTTGGATGTGTTTTGTAAAACACGTAGACAAGTGTTGGAGGCAAGTGATTTTAAACAAAAATTAGGTTAAAGTGTCCATATTGAAACTTGCTCATTTGTTAGCTTTTTAAAAATGCTAATGCTACAACCAGTCTTTTTAGATACAATAAATGTTGATTCATGCAAAAACCTATGGCTACTTTGAAATACAGTTCTTTTTACAAGTTTACTGTCATTTGTTTCTGTACCAGATGTGGGAGGGATGTGGCCAGCAATTCCATAACCTTCCTTTGGGGAAGGATACGAAATTGAGCAAGGTGTATGCATCCCCCTTTATGCCTTTGAGAGTATTTTACAACTTTTCCAATTGTTCCCATACAAACTGTATTAAGACCCTGTACGTGAAACATCCTGGGGGCATTTTGTTGATGAACACTTGAGCCACTGTTGCCCTTTTGTTCTACTTCAATTTAAGTTCAAGAAAACATTACCTTTGTAATCCCAAGACTTTCCTTGTTGGGGGGCCAAGGGAGTGCTCCCCCATCTCTGCAACGAATGCTGC
>NW_010131979.1:277-1610 GCF_000699245.1 Pterocles gutturalis | reverse complement strand
GCCTTGGCCCTGTAGTGCCTTTTTTCAAACCGGGAATGAAAGGCAGAGAGAAAATTCTCTGGGTAGCCTCCGCGATGGCAGCTTTTGAAGTGAAGGGAGGCGGGCATTGTTGTTCACATTTTTGTCCATACGGCTGAAGAAAGACCGGCGGCTTTTGATGAGAAGATGAGAACCGCCTCGTAAGTTGAGCAACAAGTTAGATGGCGAATCCTTACCGCTGCCTACTGCCTGTGGATAACATATGTCCCGCATTAATAGGGGCTCAAGGGAACAATTGCCCGGGGGGTGGGGTGAGCTCTGCTCTGCACCGGCCAGAGGCTCTTTTTTTCCCCCGTCTTCTGGAAACCGGTGCCCCGGTGGGGGTGGTTTTAAGGGAGACCCGAGGAGATGCGCCGTAGCTCTTGGGCTGCTTCGGTGTCCCCGGGGCCAAGCGGCCGGTAGGGGTGCACACCGGCCCCGGGCACCGGGGGATGGGGACAGGGAGAACCCGGTGAGCGGGGGGGGGGAGGTTGGGCGGGGGTACCCCTGTGCTCACAGTTTCTCATGTTTCTGCCAGGGCTTCTGGTGGCTGGGGCGTGATGTTAGGTCTGCTGCCATATATTTGGAGGAGAGGGCACCCCCCCTTTCTAAACACAAGTCTTTCTCTATTATTGTTTTTTTCCATTAAACGTGGGGTCGGGGATTGGTTTTGTTGCCTTTTTTTTTTTTTTTTAACTTCCCAGTTTCAATGTTCAGATAGAAAATTTTTTTTGTTCCCTCTCAATTTCATATAACGTAATGACATACCTGAAGTTTCTAAAGTACTTCCTTAGCTGAACCAACCAGGCAAGGAAACAAAGAAGAGGGAAAACGTCTGTTGCTCACATCAGATAACCTTAGAACTAGAAAACTTGTTGCATACATTTGAATAAGTTCAGACATGCTCTTATTCCAATCTCCTGCCCCGCAGTTCAAAGATTCCCCGCCCCCAGGGCTTTATTATGCTAAAGAGGTCATTACTGAGAGTCACTATGGAGAGATCCCGGCTTGCAGAATGAGGCCCACCTCCTAGTTACCAACATGTTTACATTTTCCGCCGGTCATAACCGGAGGAAACGTGTGTTAGCAACCCGCCGGGCAGGCTCGGAGAAGAGAAGGAATAAAGGGGAAAACATATTTCAGCTGCTGCTCAGTAGATTGCAAATGTAGATGATTCATTAGGGAGGACTTGGAGGCACCGGGCACGAAGGCGGTGTTTGCTATAGAAATTGTTGCAGCGACAGGGCCAGACCTTGCTCCCGGAGTGGGACCTCTGCCCCTCGGTGCCCGGGGCTGGTGGGGGACGAGGGGACAG
>NW_010131979.1:0-233 GCF_000699245.1 Pterocles gutturalis | reverse complement strand
TAAAGCATTTAGCTTGGGTCTCAGTCTCACCGGCGTGGGGCAGCTCCGGGAGCCTTCCCGCAGCGGGTGCCAGCCCTGGGAGGCACACGGGACCCCCCAGCTGCTGCTCAAGGACAGCGGGTGCCCCGTCCGTGAAGGGGATGTCCCCCGCCCCAACTGCTGGGGGTGGTTTTTCCCCTGGACGACGGCAGACTCGGCACCCTTTCACTGCCGAGAGGTGTGTGAAGGGGGTC
>NW_010131978.1:0-308 GCF_000699245.1 Pterocles gutturalis | reverse complement strand
GATCAACCACGGGGGCGTTGACCCGACTTTGGGGCGGTTTTTGGGGGTGTGGCCAATTTTTGGGGGGGCGTGGCCCCGTGACGTCACTCAAGGGGGCGTGGCCAACCCACCACCACCTTGTGGGCGTGGCCAGCCCCTCCGCCATCTTGTGGGCGGGGCTTATAGTCTCATAGACGCCCCCCCAACGCCCGTTGGCCAACGGCTTCTTGACCCAATGAGGTCCGCCAGGGGGTGTGGCCCCGTGACGTCACTCAGGGGGGCGTGTCCGACTGAGCGGCGCCCCCCTGTGGCAGGCGACGCTCAGCCCT
>NW_010131977.1:34661-36004 GCF_000699245.1 Pterocles gutturalis | reverse complement strand
CAGGTCCTTTAAGAAGCTCTGGAAAATGCTTCCTAGGAGGGGAATGTTTTGGTCGGATGTGAATGCTAAGCAAAAAACAGTAGCAGACTTACTCCCCCTCAGAAAGGAAGAAGTGCAGGAGAGAGGCTTGCTGCTGCTGCAAAGGGAACTGTGGTATCTCATTGCTGAGGCAGGATAGGAAACAGGATACCCTATTTCTTTTTCCACTCTGCCACCCATTCCTTGTGTGCACTCAGGCTGCTCAGCTCCTCTGGTGTTACAGTTTACCTCCTGCAAAATAGCTGTAAAGAAACTCCATAGCTCTGGAGCCAGTCAATCCTTAGGATTAGCAGAAAGAAAGCTCTCAAGATATATGACCAAAGGTGCTGTCCGTTGTGTGGGAGATGGGTCAGACGCAACACCGACGGATGCCGGTTAAGTTGCTCAGTGCTCACTGGAGAGTCCCTGGATGCTATTGTGTACAACAGAGTAAACTGGTACGTGCAGGAGGAATGTGACAGAGCAAATGTGAGTCTGTACCAGGGTTGGAAAAGTGAGGGGTTACTCATGCCATTAGACGAGGGTTTGGGGGTTTGCTGGTGTTAGGCTGGAATCATGCTTTGTAACTCGTGGCAGCTTGGACGTTGGAAGGTTTTGTGCTGCTTGTTCGCTGCCTAATCCCGGGCCCTTGTGGTCAATGGGGTCTGACCACTGATCTGAGCAAGATCAAGCAGGGTTAAGTCTCTCTCGCTCTGTTCCAATTAGCAACACAGTTGAAGCCAAAGTTCATTGAGATGATTGAACTGGGTGAGACTGTCCCTGCAGGGCCACTGGCAGAAGTGAATAAACCTAATCAGGCTTTGGGAGGGACAGGGGATGCGGACGCTGCTGAAGTGCCGTAAGTCACAAGCAGGGTAAGGTGGGGGAAAGGAGCCCCAGCCTAGAGACTGAGCCCCTTGCCGAGAGCTGAGATGGGGAAGAGGATGATCTCAGAAGTAGCCATGAGGAAAATGCAGCCTTGATAGTAGTGAGCTGCAACGGCTTAATGCCAGCAGAGTCAGGAGGTGACAATAATTAAAAGTGAAATCCTAGTCACAACAGTGAACACGAGAGCAAACGGCTGATTATTAACTAGATCAAAAACATCAAAATGGTTGTGCATGGCCAAAAAACATGGTGTGTGAGGCTCGATGGACAAAGAAATCTGATTAAAGGCAAAAAAGCAAAGATGAGAAGGAGAAGGGATGTGCTCTGGGATTCTGGACGTTCAGTAATGAATTTCTGTCTTCCTGTCTCAATTTTTGTCTTTCTTTTCCCCACAGCTCTCCTCTGCCCTGCTGTTCGATGCTGTGTATGCCGTGGTG
>NW_010131977.1:31262-34651 GCF_000699245.1 Pterocles gutturalis | reverse complement strand
CCTGAACCGCAGCCAGGAGATTGGCGTGAAGCCCCTGTCCTGTGGGTCTGCCCAGATCTGGCAGCACGGCACCAGCCTGATGAACTACCTGAGAATGGTGAGAAGGGACTGAAGTCTGCAGTGTGGCAGGAGCTAGCGCTCGTCACACCGCCCGAAGCAAAAGACATGCATGTACATGGTGGTGCTGGCAGAGTTCTCAAGCACAGAGTGTCAGTCTGTTTGAAGGTAGCGCTGGGAATGAAAAGAGAGGAGATCTGAGGGCTGGTTTGCCACTGGCCTTGGAACAACATGAAACTCTCCTTTTTTTTCAGGCTTTGCTGCAGAAAAAATGGAATTCAATTTTCTTTTTTTTTTTTTTAAGTATGAATGTTTCTAAGTGATTTGAGTTCTGTTTCGAGTGAATTTGAGTTGATACTGATATTGCAATACAATTGCTTAGAGCTCAGTGGCAAGAGGTGAGTTTCCCTGCGAAGGGGTTTGTGCTCCTTTGAACCTGAGAGTGTGGTTACTGGAGCCGATCAAGCCTAGTTCTGGCACGAGAACAGACCCTGAAATTTCAGCCTTGTGAAGTCATTGGAGTTTGTCAATGTGATTTCTCAGAGCTGGGTCTGACCGTGCAGAAGTGGTCTGTCTGGGGTGCAACTGAAATGCCATGAGATTTTTTTTTTTTTTCCCCTTCCCAAAGGAAAGCTCAGCTGAACCTGAACCTTGTGCCCCTTTGGTCCATGCATGTGAGCCCTGCTTTATATCTCACCCTTAGCCAGAGACAACAAAACTCTTCAGCTTCCCTTGGCTGTGCTACTTCGGAGTCCCGAGAGCTTGCCCTTGTTACTGAAGAGGTGCTCCAGTGGTTAATCTGCACAGCGAGGCTAGGCGCGCATCCTGCCTCCACTGCAACATGCTTTTGTGTTAAATGCTGGCCTGATGCAGTGACACAGCGTGTAATGGTTTGTGGAGGAATCCCCTGCTAGCCAAAAGCTCATGCGTGCCACAGAGCAGCACGGTGTTAGCCTTGTGACGGAGGCAGGCGGTGAAGGGCTGCGGAGGGGTTTGTCCCAAAGCAGCTGGAGCAACAAAATTTGGAGAGCCCTGCACCTCCATATCTCTCAGTGCTACCCTAGCCAGCCTCCGAAAGCAATTAGGATTGAGACAGGAGGACTGCATTGCTGTTGCAGCTGGAAGGGTGGGTGGCCGGTGTGTGGGATGAGTGGCCACCACCCCCGGCTCCGCTGCAGGCGGTGGGGTGAGCGGCTTCGATGGGCGCTGTAACTCAGTCTCTCTTGGACAGGTAGAATTGGAAGGTCTCACCGGCCACATCGAATTCAACAGCAAAGGTCAGCGATCCAACTATGCCCTGAAAATCCTGCAGCACACGCGCAGCGGCTTCCGGCAGGTAAGAGCATCCGCGCTGCCCCAGGGACGGTGCCCGGGGACGGTCTGTGCGTAGCCTGATGTGGGAGAAATCCCGTGTCAGGAGCGCCCTGTCATCTCTCCCAGCCTGGCGAGTGGGGGGAAGTACAAGGTAATTTACCTCTTGGGTTATGGTGCGTGTTCCTTGGTAATGGGTTTGATTAGTTTAGGCGCTCATTTGCTTTTTGTCTCGGTGCTGGTGGATTCCTCACAGAGTTGGTCCTTTTTCTGCTTGTTATGTTCTTTCTGCCCAAGGGGTATTTTCTGGCTTCAGCTGAGGTTAAGGATAGCTGTGTGGGGCCACAAATAGAAAACTCTTGAGATTATGTGACACAAGCCCAAGGAATTAGGGTTTTACTAGTAAATCCAAACCTCCCTCAGGAAAAAAATGGAAGTCCCAGTGTCCTGGTTTCGGCTGAGACAGAGTTAATTTTGTTCATAGTAGCTAGTGTGAGGCTGTGTTTTGGATTTCTGCTGAGAAGGTTGATAACATGCTGATGTTTATAGTTGGGTACTGCCAGGAGAGGCAAGGGCTTCCCAGCTTCTCTGCTGTGCCCGTGTCTGCAGGGGCAGGAGCAGCTGGGAGGGAGCACAGCCCCGGTTACCAGCCTAGGATTCAACCTCAGGTTTAGGATTGAGACCCAAACTGGACAATAGTTTTCATCTGTCTTACTTCCCTGCTGACAGCTCCACACCCACTGTTTTCTCGGAGATTGTCACTTCTAGACACTGGCAGAGGACAAAAGCTGGGTTATCTTACCCCTCACCGACAGAGCGTTTTGGTGTTAGGAGATCTCTCCTGGTCTGGCAGCAGTGAATTTTAGCCTTGGCAAGGATGTTGCCTGCCAGTTCTTACCTGTCAAGTGACAGCTCAGCTTTGATGCTGCCTTTAGCTGAGTGAGCTGGAGCTCAGGATGGCATTTTCCCCGCAGAAAGATCTTTCATAGCACCAATGCCCTTTTAATCATTTCCCAAGCCCATCATACTCTGAGCAAAAGTGACAGATCCAAGCCCATCTGCATTAATACGAGCATGCATTCAGCTGGAGCAAAGGAAGCAAATGCTGTAAACCCCACTGACAGCTACGTTTTTGATGTGTTTAAGCGTGGCAGGGAGTTCACATTAAATGTACAGGTCCTCTTGGAGCAGTGCTTCTCCCAGATCTGCAGCCTAATCTGCCCTGAGACAGAAGTCTCAGCGCTTCTCCACAAACCCCATCTGACAGGAGAAAACCTTTTTTTACCTGTTGCATGCAATGGCTGGGTAAATAAGCAGCTTCATGTTTCAGAGGTACCCAGGAAGGCTGGGCTGGGATTAAGCTTTTCAGATTCCCCACTGGAGAGCAGTGGTGCTAAATCACTTCCAGTCACAGTAACAAGGTGCTGGAAGGACAGGGCAGCCCCTCGGTGCAGCAGCTGCCTGCTGAGAGCCTGCTGGGCTGTGAGCCCTCACCTGCCAGAAACCCACCCGGGAGGAGTTGGTCTTTGTAGAACCGCTCCGTGTGCCTGCGGCAGCCTTTCTGCTCTCTGCTCTCCCCTTCTCAGGGGTTTTGCCTGACTGATAGCAATGCCCGGAGTGGTGTTAGGGCTCCTCACAGGTTGAAAGAGCCTGTCTTGATGTGCCTGGATGGGAAGAGCATCCCTGGATAGAACTGTGAATTCTAGGCAGGGTCCTGCCTGGTCCTGCCCGCCCCTCTCGGTCACTGCAAAGGGACACCAAAGGCCATTCTGCTCTGCCCTAGATGGTTATTTTCTTCCTGCCAACCCAGCTTCTTGTAATAAAAATGACCAAATAAATCATTAGAAATCATTTAATTAAACTCACCGTGAGAAGCCGGGGTAAGGAACAGACTTTCACATCCTGGAGACAGCCTTGTTCCCAAGGGTTATATTAACTGCTTTGCGCAGGCTCTTGTTTGAAATGCTCCTATTCCCTCCTTAGTTTTAATCAAGCTCACACTCTCTGCCCATTTCTCTCTT
>NW_010131977.1:21332-31231 GCF_000699245.1 Pterocles gutturalis | reverse complement strand
CCCCCTCTCTTTCTCTCTCCCCCTTTCTCTCCTTCTATCACAGCCACTGGGACTTCCAGCTCATCAGCTTTGGTAGAGAATTCAACAAATGTTGAAGCTGATCCAGCCAGCAAACAAATTAGAGACACTTAGATTTTCTAAGTTGCTGTTGCTTTTGGGCAAGGAGAGACAGGGCTTTTTGACATCCAATTTTTAATACATTTATGTAATGCACCAAACGTGTCTTTTCCTAATTTAGCTTAACTAGTGGAAATTTTTCCCCAGCCATATGAGAGCTGCTCTCTGTTCATAGGATGCGTGATAAAGCACAGGCTCATTAATGTGTTGGTGATCCATAGATCTGACAAGAACTGAGTCTGTAAATGTCATCTTTTCATTTTTTTTTTCCTTTCTTTGCCCCTTTAAAATACATCGCAGCACACCCCTCTGTTTTCAGCATAGTGACTTCCAGTAAACCAAGAGCTAAGGTTTGGCAGTTCAACAGGAGAAGGGAAGGAAGAGGAGCGGTGATTGATACGGCCCCAGGGAAGGCAAGAGAGCTGGGGAAGCTGCTGTCAGGGCTGGAGCCCCGCCGTGGGAACGTTGCCCCCAGCTCTGCCTGGGACCCCTCGCTCTCGCCCAGCCCTAGGTGCCGCCGGCTTACTCTGCGTTTAGCTAAAGGCTCTGCTGGTGTCCTGAGACAAAGCAGTGGAGGTGACAGGGGTGTCTAATTGCTATGTTGATAAGCTACAGATGAGTTCCCAGCCGATAGCTCTGAGACCTTCCGCAATCCCCACCACATCAAACCTTTTTAACTTAGAAGCGGCTAATCAGTCTCGATGGGACTTGTTCCTCTTCAGCTCTTACCCCCAGCAAGAGTTCAGGGACGGATCCTGACAAGAACTGAATGTCTTTTGCCCCCCGTACCCTGGACCCAAAGAACTTGGTGTGTGCCACCATCAGCTCCTGCCTAGGCTGTGTCAGGTGTCAATCACGTCATTTAAAGGGGATGTCTAGGGAGGAAGGGAGTGCAGGGTTGTGTGTGTGTCTCATGACGGTATGGGTTTTAATAGCTGGTGCTGTGTCCTGTGCTATCTCCTGCGGAGGAAGCTTTTGCCTGCTTGTCTTTCAGTAACTTGCCAACCTCACGGCAGACCTGAGCAGTGTCCTCTGAAGGCTTTCCTTCATTTGTTTGTTCTATTCCCTTTTCCCCCCCAGACAACCTCAAATTCTCTGCCCTTCAGGCCAATGAAGGCACCATGTACCAAGCACTTACTTTATTGTATCTCCTCCCGGCACAGTGTGTTTCCCATTAGTTCTGACAAGGCTCTCCAAACGCAGACTTGATGAGAGATGATAGCGTTTTGCACTCCTTCCTTTTCCTGGGGACATGGAGGAAGAAGAGGTGACGGATGCAAGCTGTAGGACAGTGCTTGCTCATCAGAGCCCAGAAGGTGTCTGGGTCTGTTGCAGTGGCGGTCCCCTGCCTGTTTTAATACACTGGTATTCAGGGCTGGCTTTACCTTGATTTTTAGCTGGGGACTGGGGGTAGTAAGTACCTGTGGTGCCTCTGAAGCTTATGAAGAGGTCTTGCCATGTCATCTCTCCCTGCCATCAGCTGCAGGGCACTGCGCAGAAGCCTTTCCTAAAATCATCCATTGGAGTGGTATTTTGCCATCTTGTGCTATGAGCAGCTTGAAAGCACAGGCATTGTTAACGTGGCTGCATCTGAACAGAGGAGCTGGAGGACTGAAGGAGCAAGCCGGGAATGCCCCACTTGCATTGTGTTAGCTGCTGGTGATTTTCTACAGAGATGAGAAATCTTTAAGTGTCACCGATGCAAAGAACGCCTTTTGCAGAGCAGCTGGTTTGAGGGACCTTGCCTGCCTGCGGGGACGGAGCAGTGTCACAAGCAATGGTGCTGCCTTGCTTATTCCAGGCTCGAAGCCCTGGGCTGGTTCACACTGAAACTGTGTGTTGCTCCCTGCCTATAACAAGGACGTATAACAAGACAGACCTCCTGCCTTGAGATGCTTGCAGGCGTTGCTGGCAGGGTGGGCAGAGCGAGCCTGGCTCTCCTTACGGCGGAGGCAGAGGGCGAAGTGCAGGAAGGTGCAGCGATGGTGCCGCAGGGGTCTGCAGTGAGGGCATGGAGGGACATTTGTCTGTCCAGGCCATGGGCTGTTACCTGCCACCAGGTCATATAATCCCTCTTGCAAAGGTATCGAGCTCCAACTTGCAGCCAGGTGGTTGTGTTGCCCTCTCTGCTCTTCTGGGAAAGGTATGCCATCACTTCAGCTCCTCTGATCATTAGAAACTCTCTTCTAATTTTCAGCCTGTTTATTTCTGGCTGCTTTATATCTATTTATTTTTGTGCCAACACTATCATTTTAGCTTCAAAAGCTGTTCTACCTCTTTGCTGTGGACCTCCTCCACCTGGTGTATTTATACAGACCAATCATATCTGATGCTAAAAAATCCCGAGTCCTTAAAACTCTTAAGTCCTAGTCCAGGGCCTTAACAGCAGGATCATCTTATCCCTGTCCATGTAGAGCATTTGATTGTTTTCCAACACATTTTGCAGATGAATGTGTTTTCTGTTTTTCAGAGGCTCTTTATACATAGATAGAGATGATTAAAATCACCTTGACATCCATCTTGTAAGAGAGGCAGAGATCTGAGGATCCCAGAAATCTTCTGACACTTTACACTTCAGAAACAGTGAACAGCATGAGGAGTCAATTAATGGCTTTATCATACTGTGAGAGGGACAGTGCTGAGCTGGCACGAGCCAGGATGGGGTGGAAATACCCCGGCACATGGGAGTGTTTGGCTTTGGTGCTGTGTTAAAAGCAAGGTCAAACCCACTGCGCTGTCAGAGGAGGAGGCAGTCAATTAGTCTCAGTATGCCAGCAGGGGAGGGACAAATTTGAGAACAGTGAGGGCTGTTAAAATTAAAGCTACTCTGTCACTAATCTCTGGTTGTGAAATCTGGGAGGAAAAAAAATTAGGCAATGTTTATGACTGATCACTCACTCGGAGAGGCAATTGCTGCAGAGGGTCTGCTGTTTAGCAATCCCAGCAAGAGGCAAGCACCTTTGTGCAGAGCCAAGGAATACAGCCAGGATAAATCCATCCCGTCGCACTGATGCAGACCCTGTACAGGCCAGTTAAAGCTGAGCTTCAAGGACTCGCTGTCCATGAAGTATATGGTAAATCTCCCAGTTTGGGACTGTTGTTCCCAGAGATGAGTCCTGCACTACACTGTCACCATGATGCTACGAGCTTGATGGCAGTTAAAGCCACAGCAAGCCATCAGGAGGACAGAATGCCCAAGATCTGCTCCCAGCCTGCTCCGACACGCCATCGCTGTGCCTCCATCTCCCCGCCCGTCAGGTGAGACTGAAAACCCCCCGGTGCCTCTCCTGTTGGTGGGGAGCCTCCACGAGCTAATGCTCCAACGCATTCAGAGGACCCTGCCGTGAGAGGTGTTTTTAGCAGTGTTAATGTTGGAGAAGGGGCTGGGCTGACAGCTTGGAGGAATAATCTCTGGAGTGTTTTCTGCAGAGCAAACAAGCCCCCCCAGGGACCCAGCCAGCTCTGCCTGTGCTGCTGCATCCTGGTGCCTTGACTCCGGCCAGGGAGGAGAGCAGACATGCAGGCGACTGTCCCTTGCTTTCCCTGCCTGCTTTCCTTCTGCAGAGCCGTCGAGTGTAAGCTGTCCTGTTTGCACTTCCCGCTGCGCCTCGTGCCTAGCAATGAGGACACTGGATTTGGGACTCCTCGCAGATGGCCACTTTTGTAATGGCTTGTCAGTCGCTTTGGCTGGATTTGTACCGACAGCCAGTAGAAGAAAGGAACTTGGCCCTTTCCTCAATGTCCAGAGCGATTCAGTCTGCCGACAGCGTAGCAGCATGGCTGCAGTTTCAGGTTGTGTTTGGCTCAGGTGCATGAGCTGGGAAGTGACTCTGAAGTCCTCGAGCCATCAGTCATGCCAGAGGCAAAGCACTGCCAAGAAAAGCGACGGAGTGCATGGAGTAAATCCTGAGGCGGTGTAAATCAGCGTGCATCCCCATTCATTTCTGTGGCGGTGCACCTGCCTGGCGCGTAGCTCTGTGTCGCACTCCACCCACCTCTTTGAACGTAATAAGATTATTCTTTGACGGGGGAGAAATCAATTTGTTCCTACCACCCTGACAACCATTCCACAGTGAAAGGATAACCTGCTTGAGACCGACAGCGCCTAAGACAGCTTGTGTCAGTGCGAGGGAACCAGGAATGGATTTGCTCTGGCAGCATGGCTACGGAGGAGCTGTGAAGACACCTCTGCGTGTTGGGACTACCTCTTAGGGTCGCAGCAGCTCGCTTCCGTGGTGTCAGAGGACCTAGGCAGTGGCCACTAATCCAGCATGCAGAGGGCTGGGACTGATGGGAGCAGAGAGGCTTTGAAGCAGAAAAAGGAGAGAGAAGGGGTCTTGGAGAGCACTGGCATCCCTCAGCTGTCGGTCTCTCCATGCAAAAAACCAGACTCTTTTAGGGAGCATAAGAGAGTGAGCGGGTAATTTGCATGCTCTGAACGAGCTGCTGGAGGTGCTGATCTCCCTGCCCAGAGCTCTGAGGGAGGGAGATTAGGCTCTTGAAGTTAAAATTAGGTTTTGTTGAATATTCCTCCCCCTGGCTGAAGGCAGCTGCTGGCTGTGTTGCGTCACAGCTGAGTCACGATGTCCTCCCAAGCACGGGGGACCAGTCCCTGGCACTGGTGGTGGGAATTAGGTTTGCTGCAGCAACCCTGATGCTTGGATGGGTAAATTAAGCTGTCCATGGAGATGTTGGGTGTGACGAAACTGAATCAAAGGGTTTGGAGGTACTTAATTGTAGTAGTTGGCATCCACTACAGCAGGTAGATGAGTCACGGCGCAGCACCACTGAGAATGTGGCTTCATTTCACCACCTGCAGCCAAGGTGGAGCTGCTGGTCAGGGCTGGAAGGCGTCTGCCCCGCGTCAGTGCTGCTGCTGTGGGGTTGCAAGGGAGGCTGCGATGCTGGGATGCTCCCTGAAAAGTGGCTTTTTCCTCCGAGGGACTCACAGTGCCTGTTCCAGCCTTTAGCGAATGACAGCGATGCTCACAGGAGGACAGCAAGAGGTTTTGCTTGCTTTCAGGCAGGTGAAACTGTTCAAAGTTACAGAGACAGTGCCCTGCCGTGAGCAGGGACAGGTTTTTGGCGTTGTTGCGCAGGTCAGGGTGTGCTGGTGCTGTGCTGGTGTGTGGGTTAATCTCTCTGCTGTCCCGTTGCGGGGGTGCATTGTAAAGGTAATGGAGCATTCATAAACACCTCTTCTAGGGCCAGCTTGATGGTTGTCAGTCACCGGAGCCATATGGTGGGTGCGTACAGTAATTTGCCCTGTAAATTCCCTTATTGTGCTGTTTATCTCTCCAGATCGGCCACTGGCATGTTTCTGAAGGACTCAGCATGGACAACAGGATCTTCTCCTCCAATATATCAGACAGTCTGTTCAACACCACGCTCATTGTCACCACTATCCTGGTAAGTGAGGGGGTCACCTACAGTTCCCATTAGCTCTTTGCCAGCCCAGCGCTTAGGGGTGTCAATCAGCTAGAATATTACTCCCTCTTCCTACCCTCCTTGGCCCCCAGCATGCAGCATTGCACACTGATTTCATAAAGAACAGACGATCAAATCTCTAATTACAGCACTGAGGACAATTCATGACAGTGTAATTAAACTCAAGTTGATGTTTCATATGGAAATGATATTTGATGCGTTCAGAAGCAGCTGGGGAGAGGGCTGGGATGGGGATAAGTTGCCATTTTGCATTCATCTCCGAATGATGTTCTTGTTTTGCCTGCAGCTGGTAAGTTGGAAGGGACAGTTAGCCTTTCTACCCATAAAATTACTGAAATTGGCCAAGATGGGTACCACCTCTATGAACCAAGACTTTGCATCTACAGGCACCACTGTCCTGATTCAACAAATGCTCCTTCCAGGTGCTACCTGTCCCATGAATTTTTCCAGTGCCTCTGTTTCTTCCTTAAAAACTCTCAAAGTCCTGAAGAACTCTGGTCACTATTTCCTTGTGTCCCAGAAAGTTTGTTGAAAAGGGGGACAAACTGGAAAAGCGGCTAGATGCCAAGAGGCTGGGATCTGTATGTCCTGCCGTAACTTGGAGCAGTCACTGGGCTGCTCTGGCATGTGTCAGTTGGAAACAGCCACTAAAGCACGGTCCCACAGCTCTGTTTCATATCCTAAACTGGGATTTATCTGCTGCACTGCCAGCACATCCCTGACAAGCAGGGGCCAATGAATACCAGTGTAGAAACAGCCCGGCTAGCTTTACACCACCTTGGGTTCCAAAGTGATCAAACCAGCTTTCTGTATCTCTAGTACCGTGGTCGAGAAGGATATACTGGGATGGGAGATTGGCCTGGGTGCCCCGTGTCAGAGCCCACTGCCATCCCAGTGCTGACAGGGAGCCCGCTGCCCTCTCTGCCCCATGCTTGGTGCCATGCTGGTGGGATGCCTTGGCTAAGATGGGAATGACAGCTGCCCAGTTTCAATGCAGGAAAACCCGTACTTAATGCTGAAGTGGAACCATCAGGAGCTGGAGGGCAATGACCGCTACGAGGGCTTCTGCGTGGACATGCTGAAGGAGCTGGCAGAGATCCTGCGTTTCAACTATAAGATCCACCTCGTTGGCGATGGTGTCTATGGAGTCCCTGAGGCAAACGGCACGTGGACAGGGATGGTCGGGGAGCTGATTGCTCGGGTAAGTGAATTAGCTGCCCTTTTAACTGTGCTCTAGTGGGACTTGGCAATGAAAAGCCCTGATGCTTTAATAAGTGCTCCCAGATGATAAGGATGGATGGGGGTTTTAGTCCATTTATGAGACTTTGACCAGAGTATGTCCATTTAATGTGTTCTCCCAATGGCAAATCTATTTGCTGTGTTGATGTGACAGCGTGCAAAGTAGTCAGAGCGGCAGTCAGGGCCCTTGGGTGCTCTCAGGGGTGCTCGCTTTGCTGGAAGGGAGGCCTGGACTCCAGGGTCCCTGTGTAAGAGCTCGATACAGAATGGATTATTTTTTTTCCCAGTGGAAAAATTAATGAAAACTTGAAACAGGAAAGTATGCAGGCTCTGGCAGGGGTCGGTAGAAGCTGAAGAAAAATTAGAAAACCACGCTGTTTGGGAGGGAATAAAGTACGGATCACATTTCTACCGAGAAAAGTTTTGGCAGATTGCTTTCAGCTCCTTGACTTTGAGTATTGTTTTTGGAGAGGAGCATTTTCCGTTTGCTTGAAGCACGTGGATCGAGATCTTTTCATGGCTGTGCTTTGAGGTGTTGCTGCACAGCAGCTTGACTGAGTGCTGAATGCTTTTTCTGGCTTTGACAACACTTCTCCATACGTGTGTGCTCAAGTCAGCCTGGACCCCCCTCCCTGCTCTTTGTTTTCCGCCGCAGCTAAAAGGTAGTCTTTCCCCAGGGATCCTGAAGCTTAAATACAGTTCATGAAATGCTCTGAGATCCTTAGTAAAATAGGCTTAGCCAAAGCTAACATTAAGATTGATGGTATTTAAACCAGTACTTCCTCGCTCACCGATTTCTACCCTGCCTTGTTATTGCCTGAGTGCCTGTGAGAACCCAGTGACAGTTTCTCAGCTGGTGGGAAATCCGCAGTGAGGTGTATTTATGCTGATCCACACCACGGTGGGAGAGGAGCCCCTCAGCCACCCCATCATTATCCTCACAGCTGTGGCGCATCCTCCTGCAAAGTGGAGGAATGAGGGCCCAAATCCGTCCCCGGTGGCTCCAGGCAGGGGTTGGGGGCTCCTGGCACAGCTTTCCTCCCAGCTGTGGGAAACCAGCAAGCATCTCTGGAAGATGCCCACCAGCATCTGTCTGCTTCTTCCCTGGGTGGTGAAGGGGACCTGGCTGACGCTCATCCTACCTTTGGAGCTTTAATGGAGTGTCTAAAGTCAGGGGGGGACAACCCTAAGTCTGAAAGACTTTCTGAGAGTCAGGGACAGGGCACGGGAAGGACTGGAGATCCCTGTCTCCTGGGTCACCCTTCCCCAGCGGAGCGATAACTCTCGATGCAGCTGAGATCCCATCTCCATCTGCTTCTTCTAAAGAGATTTCTGTATGGTTGTTTGCAAATGCTCTGGGCTATTAGCATAGTTTTTATACATCGTTTTCTCTGTGTGTGTGTATATATATATATATACACACACACACAATTACAGTTCTGCAACGTTTCTTTTAGGAGGCAGGAAGGAAGGCGAGGAGAGCAGTGTGTGATCTATGCAAACAAAAGAAGGGAACAGGCATCAAATTTTTGGCCTACTAACCTTAGCAGTGCCTCTCCGTTAAATGGGAGCTTCTGGAGGGCTGTTTTTCTGTAGTGATGAGTGTTTGAACTTCATTTTTACATAGAAACCATTTGTTTCTCCTGCAGCTCGAGCCTTATTTAGGAGGATTTTTACTTCTGCTTCAGCGGGGCAGAGCTGGCAAAGCCTGCGTGAGGCTGAATCAAAAATTGGAGAAGAGAAAAAGCTTTCTCTGCTTTATTCTTTCTAGACCATTTAGAGTCTTTATAATGGTTTCAGTGAGTTTTTGATCAGTCCCAAGGACTGGCACTTTGGATCGGATCAGCCAGGGCAGATCTGACCGTGCACATGCTGCTGTGCTTATTCAGGGCTGCTTGGGACGTTGCTCTCTGAGATCATTTCAGAGCCCATGGGGTTCCCCTCCCTCCTTGACAGTCAGCCCCCAAGGGGGGTTTGTCCTCAGTTCCAGCCCCTTGTTCATCCCCTGTACCGCTTCAGGACCACTCGAGGCGGAAGAGCCAAAAGAGCCTGTGTTGGGCACACGCGCTCCCCTTTCAGTGGATTTATTCCTTGGGCACTTCTCTCCATGCAGGCTTTAGCACAGAGAAGGCGTTAGTTGGGACACACACCTGTCACACGGGTCAAAACTTCCCAAATCCTACCCAAAGTAAAGGCTCTGTGCCTGTCTCTGTGTGCAGTGATGTGTTATTGTAGGAAACTGATTCTTTCTCCACCCTGATCAGCTGTCAGACAGTGAGGCTTGACTCGGGTGCACTTAGTGTGCAGGACCAGAAGGTCAGAGAATTATCCAGCTCCATGTGATACTTTTCCAGGTTGGTTTTTTTTTGTTTTTTTTGGGGGGGTTTTTTTGTTGTTTTTTTTTTGTCTCTGTAATCCCCCCGTGGCACTGAATCTCCTCAGAGTGACTATAGGCTATATGGGAAAAGTGTTTCATTTTATTGCTTCTAAATTAACCAGCTATTGATTTATTCTTAAGTGCTGAAAATTCTATTACAGCTAATTGTGCGCTATGATATGATTGAGAAGGATGCGATATAAACATGTTTGTTGTTGACCCAAATTCACCAGTACACATCTTATCGACCTGCTCACAAAACTAATCAAGAGCTAAGGAAGAGGGGGACTGGGATGGCTTGGGGGATTAGTGGGAGAGCTGCAGAGATGCCTGTGTCTAGGTCAGCAGTCTGACTCGCTGTGAGATCAGGAAACCTGTAAACTTTGTGATCAGTCGATGGAGATTTGGCTTGGGAGAAATCACTTGGAAAGACTGAAGTCCGTTCCTTAGTGAAAGATGTCACAAACTCAGAAAACACCGAGCTAATTGGTCCCTCTGTGCGTACAGGGCAGAGAGGCTGAACACCCTGCTCGTTCCTCGAGTAAAGCTGCTCTCCGGCCGGGGCAGGTTCCCCCGGTAGCCTTGCTGGCTCTGGCACAGACAACTGCAGACCTCAGCAGTTCGGCTGTCACCGTACCCGTGTGCTATCTGTGACAAGTAAACAACGGGGGACAGCAAATCTTCCCGTCTCCTATTTTTTGGCATCAGAGGCTTGGGG
>NW_010131977.1:0-21299 GCF_000699245.1 Pterocles gutturalis | reverse complement strand
AGCAGTTTCTGGCTCAGAGTCGCTGATGGTTGTCTGGTCTTCCCTTTCTCTCTCTCTCCAGTACATCCTCGAGCTGAAATGAATCCCCTAGTCTGATACAAGCCAATGAATGTATTTTCAAGCTCCTGAATTTACCCGTCTCATGAATGCCCCGGAGGATAGAGCGGAGCTAACAAGAGGTGGTGTGGTTTGGTTTTGCCAGGAAGCAGGCTGGTGCTGCTGCAGGAGGTGCTTTAGGGTGCATGGAGTGAGGAGGGGGTGATCGGGGCCAGCAAGTTCCTGCTCTTCCCTTCTGCGCAGGATCATTGGGGAAGGAAGATATTGGGGAATAATGCTAGACCTTTAGCATCTGTGGCAGTGGTTTGAATCTGGCTGGGATCAGTGGTGGTCAAAGAGGTGAGGTTGTCCATCTCACGGAAGGGTCTGGCCTCAGGAGCAGCAACACCAAGAATTGAAAGGTCCCTAAAGCTTTGGGGTAATGGTTTTTCCAGCTTGCTTGCTTGTGACCCATTGGTGCTTTACAGTCAATCTGAAGCCCTCTCCTTCCAGCTGCTCCAGAGACAGGGAATGGCAGGAAGGGGAAAGGAGGGAGAAGATATTTCAAAATTGGCAGAGTCCTGCTCTCCGATCGGCAGTGGGTGTTGGTGTTCAGCGAGAAAAGCTGCGCGTGGGTGAGGGGAGGGAGGGGGAGTCTGTTTGCACGCTATCACGCTGGCAAGTGTGACATGGGGAGGCTTGAGAGGGTGGGGAGTGAGGGGGAGTGGGGAAGCGAGGCAACGTGGGTTGTTGAGCAAACACAGCGAGGGTATGGGCAGTGAGATTTGCATCACGCTGCTGATTTTACCAAAATCACACACAAGGTGCTGGGTGTGGTGTGAGCTGGTCTCCCTGCTGTCCTGTGCATGCTTAGGGTTCCCCTTCCTGGTGCTTCACCTAAACTGGCTTTTGCCACGGGCACGGTGAACACCTGGCACAGACTTTTTCCCTTCACCCCTAGAGATAGTCCAGGGGAAGAAATATGGGTGAAGGCAGACTTGCGGCTGACATCTGCACCGATTGCTGGTCATCCCATCTCTGACTGTGGCTTAAATGGAGGGCTGCAGCCTCCAGGGCTTTCGGGCTGTCACTTTTCACATGGCAGAATTCATGAATTTCCTTAAAAAAACCCAGACACCAATTTTGAGTGACCCTCACCTGGCCTTCATTTTAAACGTAAGAATATGCATCCGAGTGCACAACCTGTCTGCCGCTCGCTCCAGCGGGAGGAGCTGCACAACCCGAAATAGCTCCTGTCAGACCAGCTGGGCAGCTGGAGCAGAAGCAATCAGTACATTGATCCGCCGGCCAAGCTGTACGTGTCATGCCGTGGGACAGGTCTGCAGATGCAGAGAGACTGCTCTGTCATTGCTGTGGTGGTGTGGGAGTCGCTGCCCAGGTGAGTGGGCTGCAGCCAACCTGCTGTGCAGTGCCTGCTGCTTATTTCACAGAGTTGCACGGAATAGCAGAGGACCACTGGAGATCACCCAGTGCAAAGCAGGGTCACCTCCAGCCAGGTGCTCAGGACCACATCTGGATGGGTTTCCAGCAGGGCAAGCATCTGCAGCAGATGCTGAGGGGTCTGCAGTGGGATAATAGCTGGTGGGCAGGTGGGACCTGAAGGTTGGTCACTGATCTGAGCTTTCCAGAAGGCACTCCAAGGCGGTCCCCAGTGCCGCGGGAGGCTTTGGCGGGATCCTCTCTGCCCGGGCTGCGGGCTGACGTCAGGCCCCATTCATCACCATTAGCGCCGAGATGAGCCTTGTCAGCATCCGCAGCGAGGAGGCGGCTGCCTCCTCCGGACTGGCAGTCCCTGCAATTTGCTTCTTAAGGCTGCTTAATTGTTGTTCCTCTTCAGGAGCCCAGCTCAGCCCCCGTGTTTAACATCCTTTCCAGTGGCAGCGTGAGGCTGTCTGCTCACGCAAGCAGATCCCCCGGTTAACGCCAGGTATGGTGATGGCAGCTCACGCTTTTATCTCAGACACCAGCCCACCTGGGTTTGGTCTTGTTTAAGCACTGTTTTGTTAAAGAAGCATCTGTCTCTACTCCCAAAATGCTTTGGGCCTTTTTCTAAGCCTATTTCACGCTGACATTTATAGCTGCAACTGTGCTGGAAGGATGAACATCAAACAGCGTTTGTCCCCTCTTCCCCCAATCCTTTGCCTCCTGTTTTCCCTGGACCCAGTTGCGGACAGAGTGCAGGAGCACGCTGCAGAATCCATTTCTTCCCCCAGTGCATTTTTCAGCCTATAAAATGCCAACTCCTACCTGTGCTTGGGTGGGAAAGGCTGGAGAGCACTTAGGTTTGCAGAGCCTCCTCTGTAACCAAGATATGCTGACCTCAGTGAATCGCAAGAAGTTTTGTGAACATCAGGAAGCAAAGTCAAAAGCGTGAGATGGATGATATTCAGGCAGAGGAATACATTGCCTGCCATTCCCGGATCAAAGTTTATTGCTGTCAGAAATCGGCTCGTAACTTGCAGACTTCTGAGCCTGCAGAGAGAGGGAGAGAGAGAGTCTTTGGCAGAGCACAGCCCCAGCAAAAGCCGCGAGGAGCCTTCGCAGATGTGCACGGGCGCAGGGTAGAGCAGCTACTGCAGCTCTGATGCTGCCAAAAGTCCTGAAAGGAGAAAAGCTGACCAGGTAGGGAATGAGTGGAAGGAAATAAACTTTAATGGAATGGTAGGACCCTCTGGAGATGAGAGAAGTGATCTGCGAAACAATCCACGTGCCTGGGGAAGGCAGCTCTGCCGTACTGAGTTTCTGCTCCATAGGCGAAGGCAGAGGGGTGGATTTGCATTATTTTTTGCGTAGGGAAGAGCAGCTTTCAAGATGTTGCTGCCTACATGATCTGGAAGGGCCCCAAAGGAGGATAGTTGGGGGAATAACTGGAGTACACAAGTTCCCTGACAACATCCACATCCCACCCCTGAGAAGGTGGGGGAAGGCGAGGGATGGTGACTTAGCCGGGTAAAACTGGGGGCTGCGCTGCTCCTTTCAGCAGCGCCTTTATATTGGCCCCTGGATGGGAATGGAAATGTCCTTGAGGGTTTGCATGAAGCACCTTTGTGACATATTCACCAACTATTTAGTCTTCGATGTTGCTGGAAGAATTGTATGCAGTTTGGAGAAGTGGGAGAAGAAATATGTTGTTAGAATAAGCTGTATCTTCCTGAGGGGCTTTGCTGGGAGAGCTCTCCCCAGGACAATAGTACCTGCAGACCCCTTTAAGTATAGACAAGAGCATGGTAAGGGTGATGCACCCACAGATTTGCATTGGTGTGGTGCATTTACAACTAGCACATGGATCCAGGGAGATAAGCTCCACATTTTACTGGGTCTTCAGGTCTGATGGTGCTTTGGCTTCTGCACAGACCTTATGAAACTGAGGGACGTGCAAATAGCTTTTCTTTCCCCCCCCTTCTCTTTTTCCACTTGCATAATCATCAAACAAATGTATAAGGGAATGGAGGAGGTTTCATTTTTACAGAAAGCAATTACAGACATTAAAAGAACTATAGTAATAAAAATAATATTTAAAATTCAAATCTCTTATCTACATTACAAGGGTATTAACACTGGAAGAAATTATTTTTATTTTTTCACCTAACCTCATTTGCTTTGCAAGTCAACCTGGAAATTTTTATGCCAGTTCTCTGATTTTTGGGAGACCAATCTGCCATTTTGGAAGTCAGGGGTTGGCAGGCTTGCAGACTTCATGACTCAGGGCACGGGGGTAATGATGCTGCACGCTTTCCTACCTATGGCACTTGCAAGTAGCAGTCTTGTCTGGAAGGGGACAGCTGTGGTCAATAGGGGCTTTGCAAGGGGGAGGTTGTATCTTCTTTAGATTAGTACAATATTTATTGTCTCAATGGCTCCTGTTTTGCCAGGTCCTAAAGCATTCAACAAGTAGAAATGGCAATCAGGCTGTGAGCACACGGGGGCAGGGGCTGCTGTTCACTGTTAGTACAGCTCCCAGCTGTGAGCTTTGTGCTTTTCCAGCCTGTAAGTGTACAGATAAAGATGCTGGGTGAGGAAAGGAAAAGCAGGGAGAATGGTCCGCAGCACAAGGTGGGGTGAAGTTTGGAGTGTGAGCAGGGCTTATGCAAAACCACTCAGGGAGAGGGGTGCAGGAGCACAGTCCAAAGTAGCACACATCACCAGCAAAACTGCGGTTTCCACAGAGCCTGGCTTTTGCCCTGCAGCAAATGCACCCGTCCCGGAAAGCTGGGACATCCATCCTCCAGGAGCAGGTGTCATGTGTGGCCCTGGGCACGGCTCTGCTGCTTTCCCTGCCCCGTGCCTTTCCCGGGCTCAGGGTCCTGATCTTCTCTGCTCTCCTTTCTCTCCAGAAAGCCGATTTGGCTGTGGCGGGGCTGACGATTACGGCAGAGCGGGAGAAGGTGATTGATTTCTCTAAGCCGTTCATGACTTTGGGAATTAGCATTCTCTACCGAGTTCATATGGTAAGAGACTTATTTTATAACCGTTTATGTCCCTCCATTATTTGCATGCAAACCTGCCTGGTTATACAAGAAAAATGAATGACTCATAAAAATATTTGGGTTTCTTATTTAAACGCAAATGCGCCTGACCTTTATTTCCTTCTTTTCTCAGTCCTTCTGCCTTTTGTCAGTGTGGTGGATTCAGTTCCTGTTGTTCAAACCCCCAGCCCTGCTGGCTCCCCTTCCCCGTCCTCCCTGGGCAGAGGATGCTTCCCAGCGTGGTGGGGGGCCATGTGCAGCGCCCTGCCAAATCACTGCTGCCAGGGCAGTTGTGGGCAGATGTCAGCTTGTCTACACACACATCAGTCCTCTGCTTTCTTAATCACAGGCAGGAAAAGGACAAAATGGCACTCCTCGAGTGGCCCGGTGGCACTGCCCCGTGGCAGGCAGGGCAGCAGGCTGAACTCCACCATGGGCAGTTAGCTCCTTGCCCCGCGTGGGCTCTGCTTCTCTGCTCTTAGCCCTTCTCATTTGCCTCCTCTTAGTTGGTCACCCTAAAGGTCAGTGGCTCTGAAGCCCAAGGCAGGCTCTTTTCTCTGAGGGCATTCCCCATGGATGCTCTCAGACCCCTGTCTGCCCTGGCCACGGAGAGGCAAGACGGGAGGCGCGCTGTGCAAGCATACATGGCCTTGTGCTGTGTCTTTGCTCAGACAACACCTCTCATCCTAAATTCTCATAGATTGTCTTGCATTCCCATTTTCCATTGTCCTAGCTTCTTCCCGAAGCTCAGGAGGTGAAAGATTTTCCCAGCTCTGCCCATATGGGGCAGGCAAAGCCCTTGGTTCCCCTGTGCCACAGGCGGAGAGCTCTGGCAGCCTGGTCCTTTGCAACAGGATGTCATGTTATCGTTCCCAATCTGCCTTTCGGAAACGTGTTCTGTACGGTGCCGAGTGCAAGGCAAATTACAGTCTTGGTTTCCCGTCAGCTCAACAATAGCAGCCAAAAGAATAAAACAATTAAAGCTGCCTCTCCCAGCCCCCTCTCTCGTTTCGCAAGGCTGTTAAGGATGCAGCGTTTGGTTCGAACATAAACAAACTTGCGCATACATCCCTCTGTGCTAAGTGGCTCCTGCCAAGAACAAACAAGTAATTAAAATCTAGTTAAAATTCAGTTTCCTCTGGTATGTACAGAATTTAGGATCAATGAGTTAACTGATCAAAAAGGGTAGGACTCTTCAAGCTCCCGGAAATCAAATGTAACTGTCCCTTCCCCACTACACTTGCTTTTTCGCACCACCAGCTGCCCATGGATCCGAGAGGTGTTTCTGCCAGCATCACTTGGCTGGGATTATAATTGAGTTTCTTGCTTTCTTGCATGCATTTTGAAAGTTTGGGAATTGAGTACATTGCGTGCTCTGCCTCTGATTTACACCATAACCTTCAGCAAGTCCCTTAACGAGGCTTCATTCCCTGAACAGCGTGAGGCTGATGTTGCTCCCTCCAGAGGAAACGCAGGAATATTGGTGCAGGGTTTGCGTGTGATCTGCTCAAGTACAAGGCATTTGTTGCTGCCTCTGTGCAAGCTCGATATAAATATGCCCAATGCATCTACTTAGAGTGTAAGTTCTTCAGGGCAGGGACCATCTGCTACTCATGCTGGTACCAGAGTAAAGCAACACAGCCATGTTCCAGCCTGCCCTTCAGGCATTTACAAAACCAAACAGGATTAATAATTACAGTCTTAAGTGTTTGGCAAATAGCCTTCTGCCATCAGTTAGGACTCGGTCTTCGGCTGCTGGACAAAGGACCAAGTTAGGACTGGGGAGCTTGCGAGGGACACGCAGGGCATCACCCAGGTCAGAGCCCCGGCAGCAAGCCCTGCTTTGCTGTGTTGAGGCATGAGGAGCGATGGCAGGGGCAACCTGGGCTCATGCCCTCCCCAGGAGCAGGGAGGTCTCCCCAGCAGGGAAGCTTGGAGCCACCTCTTTGCTCTCCAGAACTTGGTCCCTGTTTGTCCAGACCTTGCCTGCTTAGCTTGAGGAGAGTGTCTGAGAGCTGTGTGGCAATTAACTAATTAAACTAGGTAATATTTATTTAACAAGGAAAGGCAAGATAGCTAATTACCCTGGTTTTCCTTTAAGGATGGGGTTTGCAGAGCAGCAGGAAGCAGCCCCATGGCCCCCATCTGCTCCTACCCCCCCGCCCGTCGGTTCCCTTCCCCGCCCCAGCAAACATCCCTGCAATGTCACAAATTGCAGCTGATGTATGTTAATCATGGTGCAGATCGGATGTAGCCTAATAAATAACCACAAATAAATCCCTTGCTGGTCTCCTCCCAATGTGATGACATTTTATTTTAATTTCCATGTAACTCCAGCAGCAAATAATTTCTCCCTGCTTTCTGCTTCCCACCCCGCCAACCCAGCCACTACAGTGTGTGTCTCTTATCACACATAACCAAATATGGCAGCTTTAAATGGGGCTGTCATTTTTCTCAATTTCACTTGTTGTGATATAATCAAGTATGCATTTCTGACACCGGGACTCTAATAGGCTTTCTGACTTGCAGGCTGCTAAGAGAAAAGGCTTGCTCTGTTTTATTACGTTCCTGTTCTGACCATCTGGTGGGACCTGTGGAAGGCAGGAGATAGATGACGAGTCCTGAGCAGTCACTCTGCTTGGCAGAGGGCTTAAATCAGGTGGCCAGTGCCATTTCTGTGCAGAGGGATGTTGAAAGTCAGGTTCATTTGTAGCTTACACATGCTTTTGCTGACTTACCTGTCTCCATGGCAGGGAATGAGGGAGTAGCTAGCACATGATTCTGGCTCATCAGCCCTGAAAGTCCTTACTGTGCTCTACCTTACGATGAGAAAATGTAGATTTGGTGAGTGCACTGGAATAGATGAGTTTAGGCCAAGCAAACTGAGGCTTCAAGTGTTTCTACTTGATTACTGCAGAAGACTTATAAAATGGGAATGAACAGCTCCTTCATTCGAGCCAGAGGAGACTGAACAGCAGAGGCAGAGGCACTGAGCATCCCTCCTGATCACCTGCCCTGCTCTGCCAGCAAGCCTCTGCTTCATCTGGTGACCCCAAACGAAGCTCTGGATTCACGGCAGCCTGTGCTTGGGTTTTGCTTATCTATGCTGGAGAAAGGACCTTGGAGAGAGAGGGATCTGCATCTGGATCAGACATGGTCATCCCAGAATATACATGGCTTGTTTTGGCGAGACCACGTGCACTGCAGTTATACCTGGCGTGCATCACTGTGTCTGTTTTCTTGCTTTCCTTCTGGCTTACAGAAACAGAAGAGAGTTCTCTTGCCTGCCTTTTCAGGGACAAGCATCTTTGGGAAATGACATAGGTAGGGGCTGGCTGTTTCTGCAAGAGGGAAGAGGTGAGGACTGGGGTCCCTTCAGGCTGTGTGTGTGTGTGCAGGGCAGGCAGGGAGTTGGAGGGCACAGACCTGAACACAGACAAATCCAGGACCATGCCATATAGCTCCATTCCTCCTCCTCTTCCTGGATGTCCTGCACATTCAGGCTCTTCAGTGATGCGTACCTGCCCAGAAAACCGGTTCTCTCTGGCTGAAAATTAAAACTTCCAAGAACGACTGAGAAGGGTAAATGAATCCCTCCTGCTTCCATCTGAGGATTTGCAGGAGGCCTTCATCAATTATTGGGCATTTTGGATTTTTCTATTCCAGGAAAAATAGCTCTTCCAATTAACAAAGCTGTATTGGGACCAGCTAAAAATATCTGACAGACTCCAGATATTGTCATTCCCATCTTCAAAACAGACAGATAAGAGAGAGTTTGTGCCCTCCGTGGGAACAGAATATCTTTATTCTTATCCACAACTGTGAATGAAAAGAATATGTATCAGCAGCCTGAAAATGTCTGTAGCTGAAAAGAACCAGAACTACTACTACTGTAAAGTCACAGGAGAGAGTCATTGCCAAGCCTGAGACTTAAAGCTTCCAACGCAATTTCCTTAATGAGTGTAATTTATTGACAAACTGCCCCAGAAACATAGAGAAAGACGTCAAGGCCTTAATTACAGAAAGGAACTTCATTACAGGAGCATCTCACGAGGGAGCCCCAGCCAAGGCACTGCCAGTGCCTGGTAGTTTCCTGCCAGCTCTGGGATGCTGGGGAGGGATAAGTCGCCCGTGATGCACTCCTGCTCGAGAAGCTCCAGTTTGCTCCGCCAGGGCAGATGGTGCCCTTCACACCTTGCAGGTTCCCATTCCCTCCTTTCATTCTTGAGTGTGTCGACACCTGTGGAAGAAGAGAGGCAGCTGAGCCAGTTGAGCTCGAGATGATGAAGGGACCCAGGGGCCCGTGGGGCAGCCGGGCAAGCCATGCAGCCGCTGAAGAGCAGAGCTTTGGCATCGCCTACCTTTGGCTTCCTCTTGGCATCAAGAAGTCCCTGATCCTATGGGTGGGATCAGCGAGAAGTGCAGAGGGAGTGCACCTTGGAGCCTGAGGCTCGTCAGATGGTGTCACTTCTCTGAAATAGCGAGAGGAGCTCCAGCAAGGGGAGCAAAGGATGTTGCTGCAACTGCGAGTCCCTCCGGGATGCTGGGGCTGTAGTTTCCAGCAGTGTCTCTGGCTCTGAAGGCCCTTGGTTTGCTGGTTTTGCAGTCATTTATCTCTCCATGGCTTTCTGGGAGGAATATAAGGCAAAGCAGAACTCAGCAGCAATTGGCTGAAAAAGGGAAAGGACAAAAGAAAACCATTGTCTCATTCACTGCTTGTACCTCACCTGCTTGTACCAAGTGCAGTAGGATAACCCGCTATGGAAGGGAGACCTTGTCCTGAAGAGAGACTGGAATTATACCCAGGAGAGCCTGAACCTTTTCTTGGGAAGTGACTTTTACCAGAAAATGGATGCAGGATGGTCTGAACCACTGATTCTTAACTCATCTCTTTGTTAAGAGGCTTAGTAAGCTAGCTTGTCTAAAAATGCTCATGTAGATCCCAAGCTGAAACTCCTTGGGGTAGGATGTCATGGTGTGGTGGCTCTTTACTTCACGCAGGGCAGAGTTTGCTGTAGAAGGTTTCTGATATGTTACAGTCCCAGCTGGTGACTGGAGCTGAGAATATCACAGTATCCTAGATATTTTTAGTAGAGGAAGATTTTTGTGCAACAACTATTGCCTTTTCTAGCAACAGCTTAGTCTTCAGAGTAACTACCAAGACCTTGTGAAATTCAGTTTTTGCATAAGATTAGGAATACTTCAGTAGTAAACTAGTGTTTTTTTAATGGAAATTGAATTTAAAGTGTTGGTCTTGAGTCTAGGGAAGGGAAAAAAAATAGCAGCTATGTTTCCTGGGGACTTTTGTGAAAACAGAAAATTATTCACTGCCTTTGGATTAAGGACAGCTCTAAAACAGGACGACTCTGGTCTTTGATGGCTCTGGGTTTGCGATGGCAATTGAGGTTAGGTGTTATTTATTACCAGGTATTATTAGTTTATGTGATGTCCCAGACAGGCAGGGTAAAGCAGCCTCTGTGTGTTAAAGATGATCCCCGGCAGGAGCTTTTGTGTAAAGCCAGCAAACTACAGCGGAGCAGCTGCTGTGCAGCAAGTGCTGGGGAAGGGCTGCTGGGGTGCGCTGCATTGAGCAGTGACAGACGTTTTCAGCACACAGCAGAGCAAGGTGCCAGTAAGAAATATGCTGACAGCCTGGCCGAGATGTGATAAAAGGCTGTCACCAGGGTGGCTTTACAGTAAAAGCCTTTGCAGGAGCTCTGACTGGTGGGCAGCTTCCCGGTTACAGGTGCCTGGGGAAACAGCAGAGCCTGAGGTTTGTGATGCCAGGACTGCCTTGCTCACCAAATTGGGAGGTGTTCAGCTTTTGAGATACTTCTGGAAATTAATCCTGCCTTTGCACAAGCTTTGGTGAATTTGACAAGATTTCAGTGGTGGCAGTGTCCTTGTGAAAATTTAAGGTACTTTGAGAGAAGATCAACCTGCTTTTTTCTAGCAGTGAGGCCTTACTTTTCAAGGAAAGGTGGTTTGCTGAGAAAAAACAGGAAATTCTGACGCATCCTGCAGATAAAAATATCGTGTTCCCTGAGATAAAAGTAATAATTTTATTGAGTTTTGTAGAGAAGAAACGTTTCAAGGCTGAAACGAGAAAGCCAGAAATATTGCAAACATCTCTTTTTTTTTTCTTTTTCTGCACAAATTTTTTTTTTCCCCACTCTGCTTCGTGCAGAGGATCCCACCCACCTCCGTGCTCAGGCATGCTCTCCCAGGGGACCCCCTGCTGCCCAGCAAGCGTGGTGTGCAGCCTGCTTGGGAGGGCAAGGGCTCCAGGTGGGGACCCCCCCTCCCGAGAGCCCGCAGGCAAGCGGTGCAGCACAGAGTGCTGTGATTGTCTCGGTTTTTCTATCAATTCACCTCTTTCTTTGCCTGGAGGAACAAAAGTGGTTGAGGTGGGGAGAACAGTCTCAGGAGACGAATCCCTGCAGGACTTGGTCATTTGTTGTGTTTGATGCCAGCTGTTTCCCCTGCCTGGCTTCTGCAAAGCCCTGTTTATTTATCTTCTGCTGCTCCCCTCCATTGTCAGCATCAGGGCAGGTGTGTTTCTGTGTGTTGTTTTCAGAATGGGCTGCTTAATTTGTAGAAATACAAGCAGCTCAGACTCCTTTTTGTTTCCCTTCCAGGGCCGCAAACCTGGCTACTTCTCGTTCCTGGATCCCTTTTCCCCTGGCGTCTGGCTCTTCATGCTGCTCGCCTACCTGGCTGTCAGCTGTGTCCTCTTCTTGGTTGCTCGGTAATGTGACTGGCGGTGCCTTTTCCTTCCTCGAGGTGCCATCTAGCGTCACGCTCCCAGAGCCGTGGGGGGATGCTGGGCAGGGGGACACGGGGACATCGCCCAGGCCACCGGTGTAGAGGCAGCAGAGGAATGTCACTGATGCATATGGCAGCCGGGGATGGAGAAGCAGCGTGCTGCGACTCGGGAGCGTGCCTGGCTGCAGCAGTGTGTGCCGGTGCCAAGAGCTGCGTGGGAAGGGTGGGAGAAGGTTTGGGAGTAGGGCTGGTGCTGCAAATGGTGCTGCTCCCTGTAGGTGCTTGATCTGCAACGGATAAACCAACCACTTGTCTGGAAGAGGAAGGGCGGAGGCTGGCAGGTACTGGCAAACGCATTCAGAGATATTAACGCATATTCCAATAGTGGTGTTTGCTTCCTCTAGCCCTGTAAAACCCAGTGTGTGCAGGAAAAGAAAGTTCATTAATATCTTTCAACAGCCTCTTGACTGATGTGCAGACAGCTCTCAGTTCTGTTTCCCTATGACTGATTTAAATCTGCCTTAAAATGCATCACGGAGTGCTTGTCGGCAGCATCTCCTGGCGAGGCCCAGGGTCTGTGCTCCCTTGCTGTTTTCCCTGACCTCCTACAAAGCACTTGTGGCTGGTGGCACAGATGGGCCTTTTCAGACATAGCTGAACTGTGTCCTGGCAAAAGGACTACCAAAGACACGCTCGGGGCTTGAAGGCTGTTTCAGGACACGATTAATACCCAATTCTCATTGCAAAACTTGGGACTGTGCTGTCACTTGGTCCCGTAGTGTGGCTCAAGTTGTCATCCTGACACAGCTTTAATGGTTTCTTCAAATACCATTACAGCCTCAGAAACATAGTTCTGAAGAAACCATTGAATAATGCAGTCTGATGCTCTCTGCAGACTGAGATTTGGTGCCTCTTTAGCCCCTTCCTCATGTTTTAAACATGATCCTCCAAAAAGGTGCCTTTACGTGGCTTCCCGCTGGAGGTGGAGGTCTGGATGCTGCTCTCTGCCTTGCTCAGCAGTAAGGAGCTTTTGACCATGTGAATTTCAGAAGACTCTCCCAGAGCAGTGGTTTTTACTGCTAATGCTTGATCCAACCATAGAAAGTCTTCAAGAAATAACCTCCGCCTCGCTGGCATCACAGTGAGGTAGGAAATGCAGAAATGAAAATAAAAACTTCATTCTGGTTAAATGGTGCGTAAGCTGGGAGAGCCCTGCAGCTGTATTGGCAGTATCCCCCAAATCACCCTCCCAGGCACCAGCTTTGTTAACCAATAGCAATATAATAAACTGCAGCATAGGAAATAGAAGACTTTCCTAGCAACCAGGGAACCGAGGATTGGAAACAGGAGGGAAAAAAAAAAAAAAAGAGCTAGGCTGCTGTCATTTCAGTGACAGGCTGTCACCTGATTCCCACCTCTGTCCTGTCCCTGTGAGCACAGAAAATATGTGATGCTTTGAAACACCAACACTTGGCTTCAAACTAGTCGTGGGACCTAGATCTTGCCGGGGCAGTCAGATGTTTGCGGAGCAACCATTTGCACGAACACAGTTATTTTTCTTGATGGTGTCATGCAGTCAGGTCTCACACACTTCACTTTTGAACTTCTCATTGATGCTCGTTCTCCAGCAGGGAACACAGCCAAAGGTCTTTGGCTTCAATTTCACATCAAATCTGTGCACACCTGGAATGATTGTTGTGGTTGTCTGCTATATGAATTCGCACACAGGGCTCCAGCCTCCCTGCAGCCCACGCCCAGATTTTCAGCAGAGCTTCTCAAAACTTTTGCAAATCTTTACAAGAAAGCCTCTGGCTTCTGAGTCTTGGAGCAAACATTTCACACAGCTCTGAGCCCTGGGCATCAACTGACAGCAAAGAGTTTCCTCATCAGAAAAATCTGCCTCCAGGAGAGTTAGGGCTTCACAGCTTTTCTTTTTTTGCTCCTTTTCTCCAAAGTGCTCCATTTCCTAGTGAATTATCTGAGCTACCTGTTTCTTGTCATTTTAGATTGACACCGTACGAGTGGTACAGCCCCCACCCCTGCTCGCAAGGTAGATGCAATCTTCTCGTGAATCAATACTCTCTCGGCAACAGCTTGTGGTTTCCAGTTGGGGGATTCATGCAGCAAGGCTCCACCATTGCCCCCCAAGCATTATCTACGCGCTGCGTCAGCGGAGTCTGGTAAGGAGGGCGGCCCTCCTCTTAAGGAAAGCTTCTCTGTGGGTCTTTTCTGGGCAGAAGCAGATGGAGAGGTGGAGGGTAGGGATGGAGATGGGATTCAGTCCATGGGGAAATCTCAGGTCACCATCTTCACTTCCCCTTTCCCTAGGTGGGCATTCACCTTGATCATCATCTCGTCCTACACAGCCAACCTGGCAGCCTTCCTCACCGTGCAGCGGATGGACGTCCCCATTGAGTCTGTAGATGACCTGGCTGACCAGACAGCCATCGAGTACGGCACCATTCACGGCGGCTCCAGCATGACCTTCTTCCAAGTAAACCCCATTCTTTTGCTCACTGGGGCAGGGGGTGCGGAGGGCACCCTTTAATCAGATTTGGATGTCACCCCAGCCTGCCATGCCTGTTTCATGCCAGTTTCTGTCACGGGGGGGACCTTGGAGAGATCCCTGGCTGCTTGGTTGCACAGAACTGGGCCCGATCCACAGTGGATGATGACGAGATGAATAGTGGGGGAGGCATGGCGGAGGACAGGGGAGGGAGGATTTTGTAGCACAGCAGCTGGCGTGCTCTTGGGATGCTGGGTGACTAGGGTCAGGGCATCTGTGCTGGACCGGGGAGGAGCACACTTGCCTGCTTGGAATTAGAAAGCAACCTAGCACTTGGAGTGTCACCACGTGGGTGGAAAAGTGACACACATCCCTGTGTCACAGCGATGCCGTAACACGGTGTTCAGCAGAGGAGCATTTGCAGTGAAATTTCCATGGGTCTCTGCGGTTTTGATGTGATCTTAGCTCTTACATGAGAGTCCCTCAGGTTGGGTAAGCAAAGAAACGTTTGCAAACCCCAGGAAGGCTAGCATATGGAGAAGGGCTGGAGTCTGCGTGTGGTCAGTAGCAAAAACATCAAGTGTATACAAACTTACGCATTGCCGTTTAGCCCAATTTAGGTTTTGTCTTCCCTGCTCTGTTCAGAAGGGAGATAAATGAGTGAATCTTTTCTGCAGCGCTCTGAATGCTCAAAGAACTGCTTGAGGATTATTTATTTATTACTTGTTGAAATTCCAAAAGGAGAGAAAGCTTTTTTTTGCTTTTTCCCCTCTCTGAGTCTGAACTGAAATGGGAAGCCTGAGAGATCTCTCGAGTGAGCCTGAGCTTTTCAACCCAACTCTGCACCCTTCAGGGGTATGGCAAAAAGCTACTTTTAAGCAGAACGTTACATCTAAAATGAGCTGAACAGAGCCCAAGTGACTGAGGTGGTTGTATATGAGGCACTCGCTTAGTTCTTTTCAGGAAGGCTTTCAAGTATAAAATCCTGACTGTGGCTCTGCGCTGCCTGGCGGGTGCCAGAGTCACTGGTATCACAGAACAAATTAGCAAGAGATGTTCTTGTACCATTTACAATGCTTAAAACTATGTTGAGACCCATTTGCCTCTGGTGTAACAATGGTGGGTCAAAAATGAGAAAACGAGCCCTTGAAAGCTGGATGGCGGGGGGGACCTGGCGGCACATCACGTCCCTGCTGCGGTGGCTGGGAGGGATCCCATGTGCTGCAGAAATGCAAGTGCGAGGGGAAAGGGGCAAAACCAGAAACTCCTCAATGTAGACCAAAGTGTGTTTATCTTCAGTCTTTGTGCAAGCAGGTTGCACTCTTTGCTCAGCATGGGAAAGACAGATTAACCGTAGTCAGCTTTTCTCTCAATGCAACCAAGGGGGGTTCAACCACCAACAAAGTCTGAGGATTTGGGGCTGGCTGAGCTTTGGTTTTCTACCATCAGTGAAAAGACTCCAGTTCTCTTAAGCAGGTACTTCGATGTGCCTTATGACGGGGTGAACCAAAATCTGGATTCAGGGAAGAAGAAGCTCTTTAGGGAGGAAGAAACTCCAAAGAGCTTTGGCTGTGCCCGCAGACCTCAGTGCCCTTTTCAGGGTGATGGTGTCTGGCTCTGACGCTGCTGAACTGTTAAGCACGAGGTTATGGTGACAGAGGAGAATTCAGTGGTTTGAATCAGCCATGCATGAGCTATTTTTTTCTGGCTTTTTTTGTGTGTTTTTGTTATGCTGTTATGGAAACTATGTATTTTTCTAAAATTGAATTTATGCAAAGAGCTGTGCTGGAACCTATCGGAATTAGGTATGCATTTCATGCCCAGCTTTGCCAACAAAGTCTCAAATCCACCAAGATATTTGGGCCTTTAAATCTCATTGGAATAAATGGAGGTTAGGCACCTAAATCCTTCTTGAATCTGGCACCAAATCTGCTTTGACTCCTTTCCTCGCCTTTTCATAGTGGCATCTAATTTGGGGTTTGTTACAACAAGATGCTCCCACCTTAGCGGCACTTGTCCCTTTTTCCTGCAGAACTCCCGCTACCAGACGTACCAGCGGATGTGGAACTACATGTACTCCAAGCAGCCGAGCGTCTTTGTGAAGAGCACGGAGGAAGGGATTGCGCGCGTGCTGAACTCCAATTACGCCTTCCTGCTGGAGTCCACCATGAACGAGTATTATCGTCAGCGCAATTGCAACCTCACGCAGGTCGGGGGCCTTCTGGACACCAAGGGCTACGGGATTGGCATGCCCGTCGGTAGGCAGTGAAGAAAAATTCTAGTCCTTCTCAGCTGTCGGCAGAGGACCAGAGCATTTGAAAGGCTGAACCGGCTCTAAAGCCAATGTCGTGTTTCACAGCTCTGCCCAGGGTCATTTTTATCTCAGGAGGAAAATCAAGTATGTTGCGATTGCCTGAGGTGTACACTCAGAGCCAGATGTACAAGACCCTGCTCTGGTCCAGAGCCATGTGACATGCGACTGCAGCTCTTTAAATAATTCATGTGAAAGATGTTTCAAAATTGCTGCTTATTTTCTGCATATATGCTCTTTGCTGACTGTTTCCCTTTTGAACCAGTGTTTTTGAATCATTTTGTGCTCCTTGTTTTATCTCAGAAGTGCTGTAAAAGTAATGCTGTTGCAACTCTTGTAGTTCTTAGCACAAGTTTCTTAACAGCCGGTGGTTCTTAAAACTCCAGGACAGAGAATTGGGCAATTCAGTGACTATCTTGGCTAATAACCAGGTTTAACAAATGCAGGGTTTTTGTCTTTCAAATACAAGAGCTAGCAAGAGAACATCATCTCCCAGGGCAGCACAGAAAAAGGATGTAGTAGTTGTTATTCCAAGCAATCGGCTGATCTTTCAGCCAGTCTCGCAGGCTCGGGAAGCCTTGTTCCTGACCTTTAAGCACCTGCGCTTAGCAATACAAAGTTAAGCTGGATTACATAAGGACTGTCACACCAACAGTCACTATAGTTTAGCTAACATGCGCAAGCTTGTAAAGTCACAGTAACCTGATCGTGAGTACAAATCCTTACTATAAGGACTAAATTTGTTCTGACATTGTCTTGTTAAACAGTGAAACTGTAGCAGATAAGAAGAGCAGAAAGCTGCTGGCTGGGACAATAGTGCAGAGTTACCAGGAGAACTGTGGTCTTTCCCACGGCCCTTCTTCTTGATCTCTGTTAGCAGACATCATGAAGATTGCGGTAGAGCTCGGTACCGAGCGCAGGAGTGAGCCTCCTCCATCATGAGCACTTGGTCTTGTGCGTAGGTTTAACATGCTGCTGTTGCAGTGCACCTTGTTAGAGCAAGGTTGAACTTGGAGGTGGGATGACAGGAGAGGGACCTCAGCTGTCTGGAGGAGCAGCAGTGCAATACTGACCTGCCTTCCCCTGAAACCAAAGCTGCCCCTTGGTAATGGACCTCTTTAAATGGCCCATGTGGGTCTTGGTGGACAGGCAAAATTACCATCTGAAAATTACATTCATCAGTTGAGGGTCCCAGCAGGGAGGCTGCAGGTTTCAAGGGCTTACATGGACTGAAGTCCCTTCCAAACCGTTCAGAGATGAGTTTTTGTAGTTGGGCACACTGGCAGCGCATCGTGGCGGGGAGGAAGGCTGGCCCAGGTGGTGCCTTATCACATCCCTCTTGGTGTTGCAGGTTCTGTGTTTCGTGATGAGTTTGACCTGGCCATTCTCCAGTTGCAAGAGAACAACCGCCTGGAAATCCTGAAGCGGAAATGGTGGGAAGGAGGCAAGTGCCCCAAAGAGGAGGACCACCGAGCCAAAGGTAAGCCATGCTGCTCTCCGGTAGCGTGCTGAAGGGAACAGGCAGTAGAAGCATCCTTGCCAGCAGTGCAAGGATGAACATCCATCTGCACATGTGCACTGCCAGGTTTTCTGCCTGAGAATTACTTTTTCCCCCCTCTTCTGACCTGACGTTCCTTCCATCACAATTCAAGGAGAAAGCCAAACAGCTCTGCTGTGCCTCATGCTGTGTGTTTTTGCCTGGGGCAAAGAAAGCAGGAGCAAACAAATGACAAATATTGGAGGCATATGGAGGGTAAATTAGCTTCTAATGAATGTCTGCAGCATTACATGGGAAAATGAATGGCTAAAGGGATCAGTCCGAAATCCTGGGTTCCTTCAAGGGAGATGGATCTCCACCGCAAGCCCACTGGTTAACGGCTGCAAGTGAAAGCGCCTTTTAAACAGCCAAGGGAAGGGACACAAGGACTTTATTAGTACATCTGTAAACTGAGGAGCAAATTCTTTTGGGTAATGCTATGCAAATTGCCATAAAAGCTACCACATTAGGCTGATGTCCCAGCGTGACAGCAGTTTCCAGCTTTATGCAGTTGCTGCAGTTTTCAGTTTTGGCAGCCACTCTTTCCTCAGCGAGTGTTTTCTGGGAGGCCAGCACATCCCCCAGCTGTAAGGACAGTCTTCTGACCTTTCTTTGTGCAGAGACAGAGAGCCAAGCCAGGTCCATGGTGGCTCTTTTGTTTTCTTGACATTGCAGCAGGCGTAGGTACGTGTGTCCGTGCAGTTTGTGAGCCAGGCTGGGTGAGACCCTGCGGGGATGGTGAGGCAGTGCTCGCTCTTGGGCAGCCCTGCACAGCCCGGGCTGTTAGTCTCCAGACAGAAGTCAGTCTGGAGTGTACGATGGCAGTCCTCAGGACAAGATGATAAGCTGTTAAAGGAGTTACTTTTGAGGGCAAGCAGACACATGGGAGTCTTTTCCTGCATGGACTGTGCAAAAAGCAACTGTGAACTGGAATCTACTCCGTGGGCTGTTTTGAGATGGCTTGGGAAGGGGCGGCTGGGAAGCAGGCTCCTGGGCTGCTTCTGGCACTATCTGGTGTGCTCTGTGACCCTGGACAAGTTTTTTCACTGTTTTGTGCCCCCAGTCATGGTTGACCTCAGTTTGGCAAATGAGGAAGGCTGTAGCCTGCTGGTAGGTGTATATGGAGGAAGGAAATACTTCTCAGATGAGTTTGGGAATGGGTGTCTGAAGTGGCACCCGGATAGAACGACAGAAGGATGCAGAGAGAGGTTACTGGCCCTAACTTCAAATTGGAGAGCTGCTGGGAGGAGAGGATGGCCTTTATCTTGGGTCTAAGCTGTGATTATGGGCTATGTTTTCTGGTCTGCAATTGCTGTCTTAGTGGAAACATCTTTGCGAAGGGCTGATTTACAGATTCACTAGATTGCTCCGGAGACAATGCCAAAAGAATGACGGAGGAGGAGGGAGAAATGTGACCTCCTAAGTTTTAGAACAAAACAGGTCAGCTATTTACGCGGATTTTGGTGAGATTTTATGTCTAAAAGCCAAGCAGAGATTAAGTCAATAAATCATTTGATTCTTACACTTTGATTTAATGTTACAGAGGGGAGAGGAAGATTTTTATAGATGTTCTTGTTGAGTAATGGCCTCGTACAGTCACCTCAGTGCAAAGCACTGCTTGCTTTCTGGTAATCAATCCAATCGGGGCCCAGTCCGCTGGAGACCCAAAACCAACAAGCACAGGAGAGGAGAGCTGTTTCTCCAACAGCGTGTGCTGAGGCTGGCATTGCTCACGGTCCTGTTCTGCAGAGCCGGGTAGAGGCACAGGCTGTGGTTTTGGACACAAGGATCGCGGTGGGAAGTGAGGCGACAGCCTCGGCTCAGAGAAAGCTCTGGCCATGTTCTTGAGGGATGGATTTTCCTTCTGGCTGGTGAGCTCTCTGCAGTGCAAGCTGTGTAGGACAGGGCTGGCAGCTGCCATGTGTATGATGTAGTCCCTCCACTAAGTGAAGCTCTCTGCACGTGCAGCATCGGGCCCAGGGCAGCTGGATGGCTCCTACGATGAGTAGGGATGGCAGTCATCCTGTTGTAAGCAAGATGTCCAAGGGAGGTGAGATGAGTTGCCCCATAGAAGGGGCTGTTTGCTCCTCATGGCCCAGAGGGTGCTGGGCAGAGAGGACTCAACTGATAACCAGGTACTCCTGGGCGGCAGGGACCCCATTTGGTCACAGTATGGTGTCAGGCAGTGCTGGGTCCTGGTCTTGTTTGGAGCTTCTCCTTGCTATTGCAATACAACCGGCTATAATAATTTTTCACCAGCACTTTGTAATGCAATCAAAGGAGCTTTTCGTGGTGCCAGTTTCCTTTAAAGCCCTTTCTTGCTGCCTTCATCTCTGCTTCTTTAACAACATTGCTCATCTGCCTTTGAGAAGTTCAAAGCAACTAGAGCTGGGTGAATAATTTGCAGGGATTAATGTGCCCAATTGATCTCTCATTTTTTTCACCCTGGTTTCAGTTTGTCCACAAATTGCTTTGTACTTCCCTCCAATGTACTTGCTGTTTATCTGCAAAATCATCATTTCTGAGAATGCGTCTTCGATCGTGCAGTTATTGCAAGTCATTCAGTTTGCCATCTGAGTCATGCGATTAGCTATTAATAGGACAGTGCTGGCTATGTGGGTTTGGTCCCTGGCTGGGTCTATGCAATGCCAACTAAACAGCAAAGAGTTGAAATATCTGTACAGCCATTTTATGTTGTGTTTGCCTCTCCACAGCATTGTCTCTTCTGCTTTATTTTAGGCCTGGGAATGGAGAATATTGGTGGAATCTTTGTGGTTCTCATCTGTGGCTTAATCGTAGCAATTTTTATGGCAATGTTGGAATTCTTGTGGAGCCTTCGGCACTCTGAGCAGTCAGAGGTAGGACCTAAAAGTGTCCTGAGGGGGTGATGCGTGTTTATTGCTATCTGTGGGGTGCTCAGCAGTGCAGTGCTCTGGAGCAAGTAATGCACCCAGGCTGAGATGAGCATTCCTAGTAATGAGACCTCAAACGCACAAGAGGGCCAGCTGCTTGGGGTAGGGTCTAAAATACACGAGCTTCTCATGCACTCCTACTAAGATCAAGGCTGTAGGGATGCTATGGGGATGCTAAGTATGAATACAGAAGGGTCTCAGATGAGAGGTGGAATCTGTTGTGCTAAATCAAGCATGAATATCCAAGTATTGGTGTCGAAATCCAGTGGCCAGAGTAACAACCGAGCCCATAACGGTTTGGCATCAGAATCCAGAGCAGATGCAGCGCTGCTGGGCTCGCAGCTTACTTAGGTGAGCAGTATGTCTCGGGTCTGCCTTCCAGGTGTCGGTGTGCCAAGAAATGGTGACGGAGCTGCGCAACATCATTCTCTGCAAGGACAGTTTCCACCCTCGTCGGAGGCGAGGGGGAATGATACGGACTCGCCCCGTTATCCCAGAGGAACGCCGAGCCCGTAGCACAACCACGCTCAGCAACGGGAAGCTGTGCAGTGGGGGCGAGCCAGATCCCCTGGCACAAAGACTGGCACAAGAAGCCGCCCTGGTTGCCCGAGGGTGCACGCACATCCGGGTGTGCCCCGAGTGCCGCAGGTTCCAGGGCCTCCGGGCACGGCCGTCTGCAGGCTCGCCCGCGCACAGTGAAGAGAGCTTGGAGTGGGAGAAGACCACCAACAGCAGCGAGCCTGAG